>NW_025533627.1:387500-497500 GCF_020615455.1 Coregonus clupeaformis
CCTCATCTCTGTACCCAACACATACAATTATCTGTAAGGTCCCACAGTCAAGCAGTGAATTTCAAACACAGATTCAACCACAAAGAGCAGGCAGGTTTTCCAATGCCTCACAAAGAAGATGGGTAAAAAAAAGCAGACATTGAATATCCCTTTGAGCATGGTGAAATTATTAATTACACTTTGGATGGTGTATCAATACACCCAGTAACTACAAAGATACAGACATCCTTCCTAACTTGGTTGTCCTGAATACAAAGTGTTACGTTTGGGGCAAATCCAATACTACACATTACTGAGTACCACTCTCCATCTTTTCAAGCATAGTGCTGGCTGCATCATGTTATGGGTATGCTTGTAATCGTTAAGGACTGGGGAGTTTTTCAGGATAAAAAATAAACTGAATGGAGCTAAGCACAGGCAAAATCCTAGAGGAAAACCTGGTTCAGTCTGCTTTGCACCAGACACTGGGAGATGAATTCAGCTTTCAGCAGGACAAAAACCTAAAATACACAAGGCCAAATCTACAGTTTATGCTTACCAAGAAGACAGTGAATGTTCCTGAATGGCCAAGTTACAGTTTGACTTAAATCTACTTGAAAATCTATTGCAAGACCTGAAAATGGTTGTCTAGCAATGATCAACAACCAATTTGACAGAGCTTGAAGAATTTTGAAAATAATTATGGGCAAATGTTGCACAATCCAGGTGTGGAAAGCTCTTAGAGACTTACCCAGAAAGACTCACAGCTGTAATCGCTGCCAAAGGTGCTTCTACAAAGTATTGAGTCAGGGGTGTGAATAATTACATAAATATCTAATTTACATATGTCATTTTCTGTAAATTAGTAAACAATTCTAAAACCATGTTTTAATTTTGTCAGTATGGGGTATTGTGTGTAGATTAAAAACAATTTAATACATTTTGAATTCAGGCTGTAACACATCAAAATGTGGAATAAGTAAAGGGGTATGAATACTTTCTGAAGCCTCTGTGTTTGTGTGCGTGTGTGTACACAGTGCATTCGGAAAGTATTCAGACCCCTTCACTTTTTCCACATTTTGTTACGTTACAGCCTTATTCTAAAATGGATTACATCGTTTTGTTCCCCCTCATCAATCTACACACAATACCCCATAATGACAAAGCAAAAACAAGTTTTTAGAAATGTTTGCTAAATATGTAAGTATTCAGACCCTTTACTCAGTACTTTGTTGAAGCACCTTTGGCAGCGATCACAGCCTCGAGTCTTCTTGGGTATGACGCTACAAGTTTGGCACACCTGTATTTGGGGAGTTTCTCCCATTCTTCTCTGCAGATCCTCTCAAGCTCTGTCAGGTTGGATGGGGACCGTCGCTGCACAGCTATTTTCAGGTCTCTCTAGAGATTGTTCGATGGGGTTCAAATCCGGGCTCTGGCTGGGCTACTCAAGGACATTCAGAGACTTGTCCCGAAGCCACTCCTGCGTTATCTTGGCTGTGTACTTAGGGTTGTTGTCCTCTTGGAAGGTGAACCTTCGCCCCAGTCTGAGGTCCTGAGCGCTCTGGAGCAGGTTTTTTTCAAGGATCTCTCTATACTTTGCTCTAATCAGGATCGAGGGAAATATGAACAGTCTCCCAGTCCCTGCCACTGAAAAACATCCCCACAGCATGATGCTGCCACCATGCTTCACCGTAGGGATGGTATTGGCCAGGTGATGAGCGGTACCTGGTTTCCTCCAGATGTGACGCTTGGCATTCAGGCCAAAGAGTTCAATCTTGGTTTCATCAGACCAGAGAATCTTGTTTCTCATGGTCTGAGAGTCTTTGGGTGCCTTTCGGCAAACTCCAAGCGGGCTGTCATGTGCCTTTTACTGAGGAGTGGCTTCCGTCTGGCCACTCTACCATAAAGGCCTGATTGGTGGAGTGCTGCAGAGATGGTTATCCTTCTGGAAGGTTCTCCCATCTAAACAGAGGAACTCTAGAGCTCTGTCAGAGTGCCATTGGGTTCTTGGTCACCTCCCTGACCAAGGCCCTTCTCCCCAAATCAAATCAAATTGTATTTGTCACATGCACCGAATACAACAGGTGTAGACCTTACTGTGAAATGCTTACTTACAAGCCCTTAACCAACAATGCAGTTCAAGAAATATAGTTAAATATTTACTAAATAAACTAAAGTAAAAACGTTTTTAAAGCAACACAATAAAATAACAATAACAAGGCTATATACAGGGGGTACCGGTACCGAGTCAATGTGCGGGGATACAGGTTAGTCAAGGTAATTTGTACATGTAGGTAGGGGTAAAGTGACTATGCAAAGATAATAAACAGCGAGTAGCAGCAGTGTAAAAACAAAGGGGGGGGATGTAAATAGTCTGGGTGGCCAATTGATTAATTGTTCAGCAGTCTTATGGCTTGGGGGTAGAAGCTGTTAAGGAGCCCTTTGGTCCTAGACTTGGCGCTCCTGTACCGCTTGCCGTGCGGTAGCAGAGAGAACAGTCAATGCCTTGGGTGACTGGAGTCTTTGACAATTTTTAGGGTCTTCCTCTGACACCGCCTGGTATAGAGGTCCTGGATGGCAGGAAGCTTGGCCCCAGTGATGTACTGGGCCGTACGCACTACCCTCTGTAGTGCCTTGTGGTCAGAGGCCGAGCATTTGCCATACCAGGCAGTGATGCAACCGGTCAGGATGCTCTCGATGGTGCAGCTGTATAACTTGTTGAGGATCTGGGGACCCATGCCAAATCTTTTCAGTCTCCTGATGGGGAAAAGGTGTTGTCGTGCCCTCTTCACGACTGTCTTGGTGTTTTTGGACCATGATAGTTCGTTGGTGATGTGAACACCAAGGAACTTGAAACTCTCTACCCACTCCATCACAGCCCCGTCGATGTTAATGGGGGCCTGTTCGACCCGCCTTTTCCTGTAGTCCACGATCAGCTCCTTTATCTTGCTCACATTTAGGGAGACATTGTTGTCCTGGCACCACACTGCCAGATCTCTGACCACCTCCCTATAGGCTGTCTCATCGTTGTCTGTGATTAGTTTGGCCGGGAAGAATCTTGGTGGTTCCAAACTTCTTCCATTTAAGAATGATGGAGGCCACTGTGTTCTTGGGGACCTTCAATTCTGCAGAAATGTTTTGGTACCCTTGTCCAGATCTGTGCCTCGACACAATCCTGTCTCGGACCTCAACGGTCAATTCCTTCGACCTCATGGATTGTTTTTTGCTCTGACATGCACTGTCAAATGTGGGGCCTTTTATATAGACAGGTGTGTGCCTTTCCAAATAATGTCCAATCAATTGAATTTAACACAGGTGGAAAAAGTCAAGGGGTCTGAATGCTTTTTGAAGGCACTGTGTGTGTATATATACACAGTACCAGTCAAAGGTTTGGACACACCTACTCATTCCATGTTTTTCTTTATTTTTACTATTTTCTACATTGTAGAACAATAGTGAAGACATCAAAACTGTGAAATAACACATATGGAATCATGTAGTAACCATGAAAGTGTTAAACAAATGAAAATGTATTTTATATTTGAGATTCTTCAAAGTAGACACCCTTTGCCTTGATGACAGCTTTGCACACTCTTGGCATTCTCTCAACCAGCTTCATGAGGTCGTCACCTGGAATGCATTTCAATTAACAGGTGTGCCTTGTTAAAAGTTAATTTGTGGAATTTCTTTCCTTCTTCATGTGTTTGAGCCAATCAGTTGTGTTGTGACAAGGTAGGGTTGGTATACAGAAGATAGCCCTATTTGGTAAGAGACCAAGTCCATATTATGGCAAGAACAGCTCAAATAAGCAAAGAGAAACGACAGTCCATCATTACTTTAAGACATGAAGGTCAGTCAATCCGGACAATGTCAAGAACTTTGAACGTTTATTCAAGTGCAGTCGCAAAAACCATCAAGCGCTATGATGAAACTGGTTCTCTTGAGGAACACACAGGAAAGGAAGACCCAGAGTTACCTCTGCTGCAGAGGATAAGTTCATTAGAGTTTCCAGCCTCCAATATCGGCAATTAACTGCACCTCAGATTGCAGCCCAAATAAATGCTTCACAGAGTTCCAGTCACAGACACATCTCAACATCAACTGTTCAGAGGAGACTGCGTGAATCAGGCCTTCATTGTCGAATTGCTGCAAAGAAACCACTACTAAAGGACTCCAATAAGAAGAAGAGACTTGCTTGGGCCAAGAAACACGAGCAATGGACATTAGACTGGTGGAAATCTGTTTTTTGGTTCCAACCGGCATGTCTTTGTGAGACGCAGAGTAGGTGAACGGATGATCTCCGCATGTGTGATTCCCACCGTGACGCATGGAGGAGATGGTGTGGGGTTGCTTTGCTGGTGACACCGTCTGTGATTTATTTAGAATTCAAGGTACACTTAACCAGCATGGCTACCACAGCATTCTGCAGCGATACGCCATCCCATCTGGTTTGGGCTTAGTGGGACTATCATTTGTTTTTCAACAGGACAATGACCAAAAACACCTCCAGGCTGCGTAAGGGCTATTTTACCAGGAAGGAGAGTGTTGGAGTGCTGCATCAGATGACCTGGCCTCCACGATCACCCGACCTCAACCAATTTGAGATGGTTTGGGATGAGTTGGACCGCAGAGTGAAGGAAAACAGCCAACAAGTGCTCAGCATATGTGGGAACTCCTTCTAGACTGTTGGAAAAGCATTCCAGGTGACTGCCTCATGAAGCTGGTTGAGAGAATGCCAAGAGTGTGCAAAGCTGCCCTAGTGATATGTATTTTTAGGAAGGACGTTGTCCAGGCCACTTTTGTCTGTTTTTAGATTATGATGATATTATATCTACAGTCGTGGTCAAAAGTTTTGAGAATGACACAAATATTAAGTCCAGCAAGCGCCAGGACCGTCTCCTAAAGTTGATTCGCCTGCGGGATCGGGGCACCACCAGTGCAGAGCTTGCTCAGGAATGGCAGCAGGCAGGTGTGGGTGCATCTGCACGCACAGTGAGGCAAAGACTTTTGGAGGATGGCCTGGTGTCAAGAAGGGCAGCAAAGAAGCCACTTCTCTCCAGGAAAAACATCAGGAACAGACTGATATTCTGCAAAAGGTACAGGGATTGGACTGCTGAGGACTGGGGTAAAGTCATTTTCTCTGATGAATCCCCTTTCCGATTGTTTGGGGCATCCGGAAAACACCTTGTCCGGAGAAGACAAGGTGAGCGCTACCATCAGTCCTGTGTCATGCCAACAGTAAAGCATCCTGAGACCATTCATGTGTGGGGTTGCTTCTCAGCCAAGGGAGTGGGCTCACTCACAATTTTGCAGAAGAACACAGCCATGAATAAAGAATGGTACCAACACATCCTCCGAGAGCAACTTCTCCCAACCATCCAAGAACAGTTTGGTGACAACCAATGCCTTTTCCAGCATGATGGAGCACCTTGCCATAAGGCAAAAGTGATAAGTAAGTGGCTCGGGGAACAAAACATCGACATTTTGGGTCCATGGCCAGGAAACTCCCCAGACCTTAATCCCATTGAGAACTTGTGGTCGATCCTCAAGAGGCGGGTGGACAAACAAAATCCCACAAATTCGGACAAACTCCAAGCATTGATTATGCCAGAATGGGCTGCCATCAGTCAGGATGTGGCCCAGAAGTTAATTGACAGCATGCCAGGGTGGATTGCAGAGGTCTTGAAAAAGAAGGGTCAACACTGCAAATATTGACTCTTTGCATAAACTTAATGTAATTGTCAATAAAAGCCTTTGACACTTATGGAATGCTTGTAATTATACTTCAGTATACCATAGTAACATCTGACAAAAATATCTAAAAATACTGAAGCAACGAACTTTGTGAAGACCAATACTTGTGTCATTCTCAAAAATGTTGACCACGACTGTACATACACGCAGCAGCTTCACACTGAAACCTCTAGATGCTGTTTTCCATTGTGCCCTTAGATTCATGACTGGTGATCATTTTTATCAAACGTTGGGTTGGGCCTCTCTGTCTGTAAGAAGATGGCAGCATTCCCTTCTGTTTATTTACAAAGCGTGTAGCAAGGGAGTCTCAGTGCGTGGATGTGTTGCAGGGGGGGGCTCAGTGCGTGGATGTGTTGCAGGGGAGGCTCAGTGCGTGGATGTGTTGCAGGGGGGCTCAGGCGTGGATGTGTTGCAGGGGGGCTCAGGCGTGGATGTGTTGCAGGGGAGGCTCAGTGCGTGGATGTGTTGCAGGGGAGGCTCAGTGCGTGGATGTGTTGCAGGTGAGTCTCAGGCGTGGATGTGTTGCAGGGGAGGCTCAGTGCGTGGATGTGTTGCAGGGGAGGCTCAGTGCGTGGATGTGTTGCAGGGGAGGCTCAGGCGTGGATGTGTTGCAGGGGAGGCTCAGGCGTGGATGTGTTGCAGGGGCAGTCTCAGGCGTGGATGTGTTGCAGGGGGGCTCAGGCGTGGATGTGTTGCAGGGGGGGGCTCAGGCGTGGAGGTGTTGCAGGGGGGCTCAGGCATGGAGGTGTTGCAGGGGGAGTCTCAGGCGTGGATGTGTTGCAGGGGGAGTCTCAGGCGTGGATGTGTTGCAGGGGGAGTCAGGCGTGGATGTGTTGCAGGGGGAGTCTCAGGCGTGGAGGTGTTGCAGGGGGGCTCAGGCGTGGAGGTGTTGCAGGGGGGGGCTCAGGCGTGGATGTGTTGCAGGGGGAGTCTCAGGCGTGGATGTGTTGCAGGGGGAGTCTCAGGCGTGGATGTGTTGCAGGGGGGGGCTCAGGCGTGGAGGTGTTGCAGGGGAGTCTCAGGCGTGGATGTGTTGCAGGGGGGGTTCAGGCGTGGAGGTGTTGCAGGGGGGGGCTCAGGCGTGGAGGTGTTGCAGGGGGGGCTCAGGCGTGGAGGTGTTGCAGGGGGAGTCTCAGGCGTGGATGTGTTGCAGGGGGGGGGCTCAGGCGTGGATGTGTTGCAGGGGGGCTCAGGCGTGGAGGTGTTGCAGGGGAGGCTCAGGCGTGGAGGTGTTGCAGGGGGGGCTCAGGCGTGGAGGTGTTGCAGGGGGAGTCTCAGGCGTGGATGTGTTGCAGGGGGCTCAGGCGTGGAGGTGTTGCAGGGGAGTCAGGCGTGGATGTGTTGCAGGGGGGGGCTCAGGCGTGGAGGTGTTGCAGGGGGAGTCTCAGGCGTGGATGTGTTGCGGGGGGGGCTCAGGCGTGGATGTGTTGCAGGGGGGGCTCAGGTGTGGAGGTGTTGCAGGGGGGGGCTCAGGCGTGGAGGTGTTGCAGGGGGGGGCTCAGGCGTGGAGGTGTTGCAGGGGGAGTCTCAGGCGTGGATGTGTTGCAGCGGAGGCTCAGGCGTGGATGTGTTGCAGGGGAGTCTCAGGCTTGAAAACATTAGTGGGGGTGCACTAAGTGAAGGTTGGGTTTGTTTTTATGATAATTTTTTCATCATTTAGTATTTTATTGTGTTTTGTATTGATGTGTGTGTTTTGTATTGTGCAGGGCTCATTTGAAAGAGACTTGGGCTCAATATGACACCCTGTTAAAATAAAATCTATAGAAAGAGTAATTAAAAGTTCCTAATAAGGAGAGGATAGTTGCAATGAGGAAATACATTTAGGAACTTGGGCATGAGGCGCTGGGTGAACTTGAGTATTAACTGGTGAATACTTTTAGAGGTCTCTGGCCCCCTTCCTCATGTTTGATCCTGGAGGTTCGTGGTTCTGACTGTTTTCATTCCTGTGTGTCCTCCTGTAGATGCGGACGGAGTTGTATTTCCTGTCCAGTCAGAAGAACCGTGCCAGTCTGTTCGGGATGCCTCTGATCGTTCCCTGTACGGTCCACACCAGTAAGAAGGACCTGTATGATGCTGTCTGGATACAGGTGGCACGTCTGGCCAGCCCTCTGCCCCCGCAGGAGGCCAGCAACCATGCACAGGACTGGTCAGTACCACACACACACACACACACACACACACACACACACACACACACACACAGGACTAGTCAGACACACACGCTGCACCGCATCTCTCACACACATACACATACACACACACACACACACACACACACACACACACACACACACACACACACACACACACACACACACACACACACACACACACACACACACACACACACACACACACACACACACACATACACATACACACACACACACACACACACACACACACACACACACACACACACACACAGGGCTAGTCGGCAAGTCTCCCCTTGATTGACTGAACAGGGCTATTCAGGAAGTTTCCAACTGACGGGAAGGTTATCTTGATTTGAAGGTAATTTTTATTGTCTGAAGGTGATTATCGTTTGTAGGTTGTTTAATAATGTTGTGTGTATTATGTCTCCTACTACAGTGATGACAGTATGGGCTACCAGTACCCCTTCACACTGAGAGTGGTAGGGAAGGACGGTACCTCATGTGCCTGGTGTCCCTGGTACAGGTGAGGCCTCCTCCATCATCATCATCATCAAAACACACACTTCTCTTCTATTACAGTATCCACTGCATGTGTATGGGGAAACGGCGTGTGTATGGGGAAACGGCGTGTGTATGGGGAAACGGCGTGTGTATGGGGAAACGGCGTGTGTAGGGGAAACGGCGTGTGTATGGGAAACGGCGTGTGTAGGGGGAAACGGCGTGTGTATGGGGAAACGGCGTGTGTAGGGGAAACGGCGTGTGTTTTTGTACCGTCTCTGTGCTTCTGCTCATGTGTGTTTGTGACTGTGTGTTTCAGGTTCTGTCGAGGCTGTGCGGTGGACTGTACGGAGGACAGGGCCTCGGTAGGAAACGCTTGCATAGCTGTGGACTGGGACCCGACAGCCCTACACCTGCGCTACCAGACCTCACAGGAGAGGGTAATGTACACTCACCACCCCGTTCACCAAAATGGTTAGCTCCTACAGACAGAGAGCCACGTGGTCGTGGCTTTCTATATAAAGCAGGCAGAACGGCATCGAGGCATTCAGTTACTGTTTGATTGAATGTTAGAATGGACAAAACAAGTGACGTAAGTGACTTTGAGCGTTGTGTGATCGCCGGTGCCAGGCGCGCCGGATCCAGTATCTCAGAAACGGCCGCCCCTCCTGGGCTTTTCACGTACGACAGTGTCTAGCGTTTTACCGAGAATGGTGTCGCAAACAAATAAACATTCAGTCAGCAGCAGTCCTGTGGGCGAAAGACCGCTCGTTGATGAGAGAGAAGTCGAAGGAGAATGGCAAGAATCGTGCAAGCTAACAGGCGGGCCGCAAATAACGGCGCAGTACAACAGTGGTGTGCAGAACGGCATCTGGGAACGCACAACTCGGCGGTGCTCGTCACGGATGGGGCTATTGCAGCAGACGACCACACCGGGTTCAACTCCTATCAGCTAAAAACAAGAAGAAGCGGCTCCAGTGGGCACGCAATCACCAACACTGGACAATTGAGGAGTGGAAAAACACTGCCTGGTCCAAAGAATTACGGTACCTATTGGGTCGTGCTGACGGTAGTCAGGATTTGGTGTAAGCAGCATGAGTCCATGGACCCATCCTGCCTGGTGTCAACGGGTATAGGCTGGTGGCGGTGGTGGTGGAATGGTGTGTGTGGAATGTTTTCCTGGCACACGTTAGGTCCCTCGATTAGCAATTGAGCAACAGTTGAACGCCACACCTTGTAGAATCCATTCCCTGAAGAATTCGGGCTGTTCTGGATGGCAAAGGTGGATCCGACCCGGTACTAGATGTGTGTACCTAAATAAACTGAGTGTATATCATGTAGAATATCCTACATCCCTATACCTCTGCTACCAGACCTCACAGGAGAAGGTCATATACATCATATCATATAGTATATCCATTACAATCTATACATACTGGAACCGTACAGGCCTGCACCTCCCCTTACCACACAGGAGAGGGTGAGTCTTCAGATCCAAGAGGAGAAGATGACATCCGCACGTCCAGGTGCTGGAGATATGTTGAGCTTTACCCGTATCAGATCACATCCCCTGGCTCTGTCCCTGATCTGTCACAGGCCCGATTCTGTCTGGTTATCGGTCCCGTCTAACCCCCTTCTCCCGGTGTCTCTCTCTCTCTCTCTCTCTCGCTAGATAGTGGAGGAGCACTGCAGTGTGCAGCAGAGTCGCAGGGCCCAGGCTGAGCCCATCAGTCTAGACAGCTGTCTGAAGGCCTTCACCAGCGAGGAGGAGCTGGGAGAGGACGAGCTCTACTACTGCTCCAAGTGCAAGACCCACCGCCTGGCCACCAAGAAACTGGACCTGTGGAGGCTGCCTCCTATACTGGTCAGAACACTGACACACACACACACTGACACACACACACACACTGACACACACACTGACACACACACACACACTGACAAACACACACACACTGACACACACACACACACTGACACACACACACACACACACACACACACACACACACACACACACACTGACACACACACTGACACACACACACACACACTGACACACACTGACACACACACACTGACACACACACACACTGACACACACACACTGACACACACACACACTGACACACACACACACTGACACACACACACACTGACACACACACACACACACACACACACTGACACACTGACGCACAGTAGTAGGAGAGAAAAGGAGAGAAAATGCCGACAGCTTCTTCTAACGAAAACATCATACCTCCACGCCCGCAGCTTGTTGACAAAACTATACTTTGTTTACAAAGCAGATGAGGGCCAGCCCACTGAAACAACTACTAAGCAAAAGGTGTTACAGAGCAGTGGAAGGGAGGTTTAGTTCCAAAACGACTAACTATTTTACCCATTACATTAGCATTCTAACGTTACTCTCCTAGCAACTCAATTAAAATTCTTTTTTTTGTGATAATGATGTGAACATATAAACTGAGTAGACCAAACGTTAGGAACGACTTCCTGATTTTTAAACATCCTTCTTTAACCTGTCTCCTCCCCTTCATCTACACTGATTTGAAGTGGATTTAACAGGTGACATCAATAAGGGATCATAGCTTTCACCTGGATTCACCTGGTCAGTCTATGCCATGGAAAGAGCAGGTGTTCTTCATGTTTGTATACTCTGTGTATTCAACATGACATTCGTGTGACCATTATAATATGATTACATCCCAAAAGTAATGTGAAATGCACTCATAACTGCAATTGGCATGCTGACCTGAAGGAATGTCCACCAGAGCTGTTGCCAGAGAATTGAATGTTAATTTCTTTACCATAAGCCAACGTCATTTTAGAGAATTTGGCAGTACATCCAACCAGCCTCACAACCGCAGACCACGTGTAACCACGCCAGCCCAGGACCTCCACTTCAGTCTTCTTCACCTGCGGGATCATTTGAGACCAGCCACCCGGACAGCTGATGAAACTGAGTATTTATGTCTGTAATATAGTCCTTTTGTGGGGAAAAACTCATTCTGATTGGCTGGGCCTGGCTCCCAAGTGGGTGGGCCTATGCCTTCCCAGGCCCACTCATGGCTGCGACCCTTCCCAGTCATGTGAAATCCATAGATTAGGGCCTAATTAATTTATTTAAATTGACTGATTTCCTTATATGAACTGTAACTCTGTACAATCATTGAAATTGTTGCATGGTACGTTCTATATTTTTGTTCAGTGCATTCGGAAAGTATTCAGACCACTACTTTTTCCACATTTTGTTACGTTACAGCCTTATTCTGAAATTGATCAACTTGTTTTTTTCCCTCATCATTAAACACACACTACCCCATAATGACAAAGCAAAAACAGGTTTCTAGAGTTTTTGGCAAATGTATAAAAAAAATATATATTTTTACTGATATCACATTTACAGTTGAAGTTGGAAGTTTACATACACTTAGGTTGGAGTCATTAAAACTTGGTTTTCAACCGCTCCACAAATCTCTTGTTAACAAACTATAGTTTTGGCAAGTTGGTTAGGACATCTACTTTGTGCATGACACAAGTAATTTTTCCAACAATTGTTTACAGACAGATTATTTCACTTATAATTCACTGTATCACAATTCCAGTGGGTCAGAAGTTTACATACACTAAGTTGACTGTGCCTTTAAACAGCTTGGAAAATTCCAGAAAATGATGTCATGGCTTTAGAAGCTTCTGATAGGCTAATTGACATCATTTGAGTGAATTGGAGGTGTACCTGTGGATGTATTTCAAGGCCTACCTTCAAACTCAGTGCCTCTTTGCTTGACATCATGGGAATGTGTAGACCTCCACAAGTCTGGTTCATCCTTGGGAGCAATTTCCAAACACCTGAAGGTACCACGTTCATCTGTACAAACAATAGTACGCAAGTACAGTGAGGGTAAAAAGGATTTGATCCCCTGCTGATTTTGTACGTTTGCCCGCTGACAAAGACATGATCAGTCTATAATTTTAATGGTAGGTTTATTTGAACAGTGATAGACCGAATAACAACAAAGAAATCCAGAAAAACGCATGTCAAAAATGTTATAAATTGATTTGCATTTTAATGAGGGAAATTAGTATTTGACCCCTCTGCAAAACATGACTTAGTACTTGGTGGCAAACCCTTGTTGGCAATCACAGAGGTCAGACATTTCTTGAAGTTGGCCACCAGGTTTGCACACATCTCAGGAGGGATTTTGTCCCACTCCTCTTTGCAGATCTTCTCCAAGTCATTAAGGTTTCGAGCCTGACGTTTGGCAACTCGAACCTTCAGCTCCCTCCACAGATTTTCTATGGGATTAAGGTCTGGAGACTGGCTAGGCCACTCCAGGACCTTAATGTGCTTCTTCTTGAGCCACTCCTTTGTTGCCTTGGCCGTGTGTTTTGGGTCATTGTCCTGCTGGAATACCCATCCACGACCCATTTTCAATGCCCTGGCTGAGGGAAGGAGGTTCTCACCCAAGATTTGACGGTACATGGCCCCGTCCATCATCCCTTTGATGCAGTGAAGTTGTCCTGTCCCCTTAGCAGAAAAACACCCCAAAAGCATAATGTTTCCACCTCCATGTTTGACGGTGGGGATGGTGTTCTTGGGGTCATAGGCAACATTCCTCCTCCTCCAAACACGGCGAGTTGAGTTGATGCCAAAGAGCTCGATTTTGGTCTCATCTGACCACCACTTTCACCCAGTTCTCCTCTGAATCATTCAGATGTTCATTGGCAAACTTCAGAAGGGACTGTATATGTGCTTTCTTGAGCAGTGGGACCTTGTGGGTGCTGCAGGATTTCAGTCCTTCACGGCGTAGTGTGTTACCAATTGTTTTCTTGGTGACTATGGTCCCAGCTGCCTTGAGATCATTGACAAGATCCTCCCGTGTAGTTCTGGGCTGATTCCTCACCGTTCTCATGATCATTGCAACTCCACGAGGTGAGATCTTGCATGGAGCCCCAGGCCGAGGGAGATTGACAGTTATTTTGTGTTTCTTCTATTTGCGAATAATCACACCAACTGTTGTCACCTTCTCACCAAGCTGCTTGGCGATGGTCTTGTAGCCCATTCCAGCCTTGTGTAGGTCTACAATCTTGTCCCTGACATCCTTGGAGAGCTCTTTGGTCTTGGCCATGGTGGAGAGTTTGGAATCTGATTGATTGATTGCTTCTGTGGACAGGTGTTTTTTGTACAGGTAACAAGCTGAGATTAGGAGCACTCCCTTTAAGAGTGTGCTCCTAATCTCAGCTCGTTACCTGTATAAAAGACACCTGGGAGCCAGAAATCTTTCTGATTGAGAGGGGGTCAAATACTTATTTCCCTCATTAAAATGCGAATCAATTTATAACATTTTTGACATGCGTTTTTCTGGATTTTTTTGTTGTTATTCTGTCTCTCACTGTTCAAATAAACCTACCATTAAAATTATAGACTGATCATGTCTTTGTCAGTGGGCAAACGTACAAAATCAGCAGGGGATCAAATACTTTTTTCCCTCACTGTATAAACACCATGGGACCACGCAGCCGTCATACCGCTCAGGAAGGAGACTCGTTCTGTCTCCTAGAGATGAACGTACTTTGGTGCGAAAGTGCAAATCAATCCCAGAACAACAGCAAAGGACCTTGTGAAGATGCTGGAGGAAACAGGTACAAAAGTATCTACAGTATATCGACATAACCTATATCGACATAACCTGAAAGGCCGCTCAGCAAGAAAGAAGCCACTGCTCCAAAACCGCCATAAAAAAGCCAGACTACGGTTTGCAACTGCACATGGGGACAAAGATCGTACTTTTTGGAGAAATGTACTCTGGTCTAATGAAACAAAAATTGAACTGTTTGGCCATAATGACCATTGTTATGTTTTAGAGGAAAAAGGGGAATGCTTGCAAGCCGAAGAACACCATCCCAATCGTGAAGCACGGGGGTGGCAGCATCATGCTGTGGGGGTGCTTTGCTGCAGGAGAGACTGGTGCACTTCACAAAATAGATGACATCATGAGGAAGGAAAATTATGTGGATATATTGAAGCAACATCTCAAGAGATCAGTCAGGAAGTTAAAGCTTGGTCGCAAATTAGTCTTCCAAATGGACAATGACCCTAAGCATACTTCCAAAGTTGTGGGAAAATGGCTTAAGGACAACAAAGTCAAGGTATTGGAGTGGCCATCACAAAGCCCTGACCTCAATCCTATAGAACATTTGTGGGCAGAACTGAACTGTACATACAGTTGAAGTCTAAAGTTTACATACACCTTAGCCAAATACATTTAAACTCAGTTTTTCACAATTCCTGACATTTAATCCTAGTAAAAATTCCCTGTTTTAGGTCAGTTAGGATCACCACTTTATTTTAAGAATGTGTGTAGATTGATGAGGATTTTTATTTATTTAATCAATTTTAGATTAAGGCTTTAACGTAATAAAATGTGGAAAAGGTCAAGGGGTCTGAATACTTTCCTAATGCACTGTATTTACACTACCTCGCATTTGTCTGTGCCAGCCTGCAGCCCTGGACAGAGCATTGCACCATGGGAGTTGAAATGCACTCTGGGAGTCGTAGTATGCTGTGTAAAATCCGTTGTATTTCTATAGTGTTTAGACCATTGCAATATAGAAGCTTCAGAAATTAGCTTCAAAGTGTTCGTTTTGGAACTAAACTATTCATTTAATACATTAAAGTATGTAAGGGATAATCAACGAGGGGCTTATGCGTTCCATGGAAAATAATGAACGACGTGGAAGGTGTGTTCCACAACGCGCTAGAAGGGTGGAACTAACCTTCCACGGAGTTGCATTATATTCCAGAGAACCCATAGAGCCCCAAGTTGATTATCCCTTTTATACCAGGGCTATAATTTAACACATTTGCAGAAATGTGTTAATTTGCCGGTAGTATTGTGTTCAACATCCACTGAAGTATCTAGCAAGTTGACTATATAGTTACCATAGTTGCCGTGGTAACCAAACAAACAGACTTGCTAGTTTAGCGAACCAAACCGTCAGTCCTTGCTTGCTATTATGAAATTGTAATTCAACAATGCCAATAAGGTTTTCAATTCGACTTTTGCTTTCAAAAGCAGCTCAAACATAGAACATGTAAGAATGAACTGTAGCCATTTAATTATACGGTCCTGATATACCGTGCGTTATAGAGCCCCATAGTGGAGGTGTCATAATACCCATAAAACCTAGTGGTCAAACTGACAATTTTCCCAATTCTATTTCCACCATTTTTCCCATAGTGGATTTTAGAAACACTTAAAATAAGGACTGTGTTTCGTGTAGGCTTACCCTGGGGTGATGTTTTGATAACCATGTAAATCTCTCTCCGACAAGGTGACTTTTATCAATCTATTTGGCTCTATTTATTCTCAGATTCGAAAATATATTAGCATATTGATTAATTACTACATTTAGCTAACATTAGACAGTTAATCCAGAGATTCTTACCTTTGCCTCGATTCAGCAGTCTCTTCCAGATCATCATGGCATTTGTAGTTGTTTATGATAGCCACATTAGCAGCAAATTAGCATTCCATTTTCAAATACAGGTGAATATATTGATAAAAGTCACCTTGTCCTAGAGAGGTTAGACGGGTATCAAAACGTCACGCCAGGTTAAGCCTACACGAAACAGTCCTTATTTTAAGTGTTTCTAAAAAACCCTATGGGATAAATTTTTATTTTTTTATTTTATTTCACCTTTATTTAACCAGGTAAACCAGTTGAGAACAAGTTCTCATTTACAACTGCGACCTGGCCAAGATAAAGCAAAGCAGTGCGATAAAAACAACAACACAGAGTTACATATGGGGTAAAACAAAACAAAGTCAAAAATACAACAGAAATACATATATATACAGTGTGTGCAAATGTAGCAAGTTATGGAGGTAAGGCAATAAATAGGCTATAGTGCAAAATAATTACAATTAGTATTAACACTGGAATGATAGATGTGCAAGAGATGATGTGCAAATAGAGATACTGGGGTACAAATGAGCAAAATAAATAACAATATAGGGATGAGGTAGTTGGGCGGGCTAATTTCAGATGGGCTGTGTACAGGTGCAGTGATCGGTAAGGTGCTCTGACAACTGATGCTTAAAGTTAGTGAGGGAGATAAGTGTCTCCAGCTTCAGAGATTTTTGCAATTTGTTCCAGTCATTGGCAGCAGAGAACTGGAAGGAATTGCGGCCAAAGGAGGTGTTGGCTTTGGGGATGACCAGTGAGATATACCTGCTGGAGCGCAGACTACGGGTGGGTGTTGCTATGGTGACCAATGAGCTAAGATAAGGTGGGGATTTGCCTAGCAGTGATTTATAGATGGCCTGGAGCCAGTGGGTTTGGCGACCGAATATGTAGTGAGGACCAGCCAACAAGAGCGTACAGGTCACAGTGGTGGGTATTATATGGGGCTTTGGAGACAAAACGGATGGCACTGTGATAGACTACATCCAATTTGCTGAGTAGAGTGTTGGAGGCTATTTTGTAAATGACATCGCCGAAGTCAAGGATCGGTAGGATAGTCAGTTTTACGAGGGCATGTTTGGCAGCATGAGTGAAGGAGGCTTTGTTGCGAAATAGGAAACCGATTCTAGATTTAACTTTGGATTGGAGATTCTTAATGTGAGTCTGGAAGGAGAGTTTACAGTCTAACCAGACACCTAGATATTTGTAGTTGTCCACATATTCTAGGTCAGACCCGTCGAGAGTAGTGATTCTAGTCGGGTGGGCGGGTGCAAGCAGCGTTCGGTTGAAGAGCATGCATTTAGTTTTACTAGTGTTTAAGAGCAGTTGGAGGCTACTGAAGGAGTGTTGTATGGCATTGAAGCTCGTTTGGAGGTTTGTTAACACAGTGTCCAATGAAGGGCCAGATGTATACAAAATGGTGTCGTCTGTGTAGAGGTGGATCTGAGAGTCACCAGCAGCAAGAGCGACGTCATTGATATACACAGAGAAAAGAGTCGGCCAAAGAATTGAACCCTGTGGCACCCCCATAGAGACTGCCATAGGTCCAGACAACAGGCCCTCCGATTTGACACATTGAACTCTATCTGAGAAGTAGTTGGTGAACCAGGCGAGGCAGTCATTTGAGAAACCAAGGCTATTTAGTCTGCCAATAAGAATGCGGTGGTTGACAGAGTCGAAAGCCTTGGCCAGGTCAATGAAAACGGCTGCACAGTACTGTCTATTATCGATCGCGGTTATAATATCGTTTAGGACCTTGAGCGTGGCTGAAGTGCACCCATGACCAGCTCGGAAACCGGATTGCATAGCGGAGAAGGTACGGTGGGATTCGAAATGGTCGGTGATCTGTTTGTTGACTTGGCTTTCAAAAACTTTTTGAAAGGCAGGGCAGGATGGATATGGGTCTGTAACAGTTTGGATCTAGAGTGTCACCCCCTTTGAAGAGGGGGATGACCGCGGCAGCTTTCCAATCTCTGGGGATCTCAGACGTTACGAAAGAGAGGTTGAACAGGCTAGTAATAGGGGTTGCGACAATTTCGCGGCTAGTTTTAGAAAGAAAGGGTCCAGATTGTCTAGCCCAGATGATTTGTAGGGGTCCAGATTTTGCAGCTCTTTCAGAACATCAGCTGTCTGGATTTGTGTGAAGGAGAAGCGGGGGGGCATGGGCAAGTTGCAGCGGAGGGTGCAGAGCTGGTGGCCGGGGTAGTGGTAGCCAGGTGGAAAGCATGGCCAGCCGTAGCAAAATGCTTGTTGAAATTCTCGATTATTGTAGATTTATCGGTGGTGATAGTGTTTCCTAGCCTCAGTGCAGTGGGCAGCTGGGAGGAAGTGCTCTTATTTTCCATGGACTTTACAGTGTCCCAAAACTTTTTGGAGTTAGTGCTACAGGATGCAAATTTCTGTTTGAAAAAGTTAGCCTTTGCTTTCCTAACTGCTTGTGTATATTGGTTCCTAACTTCCCTGAAAAGTTGCATATCGCGGGGGCTATTTGATGCTAATGCAGTACGCCACAGGATGTTTTTGTGCTGGTCAAGGGCAGTCAAGTCTGAGGAGAACCAGGGGCTATATCTGTTCTTAGTTCTGTATTTTTTGAATGGGGCATGTTTATTTAAGATTGAGAGGAAATTACTTTTAAAGAACAACCAGGCATCCTCTACTGACGGAATGAGATCTATATCCATCCAGGATACCTGGGCCAGGTCAATTAGGAAGGCCTGCTCGCTGAAGTGTTTTTGGGAGCGCTTTGACAGTGATGAGGGGTGGTCGTTTGACCGCGGACCCGTTACGGACGCAGGCAATAAGGCAGTGATCGCTGAGATCCTGGTTGAAGACAGCGGAGGTGTATTTAGAGGGTAAGTTAGTCAGGAGGATATCTATGAGGGTACCCATGTTTACGGATTTAGGGTTGTACCTGGTAGGTTCGTTGATAATTTGTGTGAGATTGAGGGCATCTAGTTTAGATTGTAGGATGGCCGGGGTGTTAAGCATATCCCAATTTAGGTCACCAAGCAGTACGAACTCTGAGGATAGATGGGGGACAATCAATTCACATATGGTGTCCAGGGCACAGCTGGGGGCTGAGGGGGGGGCTGTAGCAAGCGGCAACAGTGAGAGATTTATTTCTGGAAAGGTGGATTTTTAGAAGTAGAAGCTCAAACTGTTTGGGCACAGACCTGGATAGTATGATAGAGCTCTGCAGGCTATCTCTACAGTAGATTGCAACTCCACCCCCTTTGGCAGTTCTATCTAGACGGAAAATGTTATAGTTGGGGATGGACATTTCAGAATTTTTGGTGGCCTTCCTAAGCCAGGATTCAGACACTGCTAGAACATCAGGGTTGGCGGAGTGTGCTAACGCAGTGAATAACTCAAACTTAGGAAGGAGGCTTCTGATATTTATGTGCAGAAAACCAAGACTTTTACGGTTACAGAAGTCAACAAATGATAGCTCCTGGGGAGTAGGAGTGATACTGGGGGCTGCAGGGCCTGGGTTAGCCTCTACATCACCAGAGGAACAGAGGAGGACTATAATAAGGATACGACTAAAGGCTTTAAGAACTGGTCTTCTAGTGCGTTGGGTACATAGAATAAAGGGGGCAGTTCTCCGGGCGTTGTAGAAAAGATTCAGGGCATTATGTACAGAAAAGGATATGGAAGGATATGAGTACAGTTCAGGTAACCCTAAGCGTTGGGTAACAATGAAAGAGATAGCGTCACTGGAGCCACCGATTGAGTCGGTCTCGGCGTGTATGGGGGGTGGAACAAAGGAACTATTTGAGGCAGTTTGAGAGGGACTAGGGGTTCTACAGTGAAATTGTATAATAAGAACTAACCCAAACAGCAATAGGCAAGGCATAATTGACATGGGAGAGAGGCATAAAGCAGTCACAGGTGTTATTAGAGAGACCTAAAACAACAACTGGAAATAGCGATAACGTTTGGGCTAAGGCTAAACAGAATAAACAGGACAGGGTACCGTGTAAAGGAACAGTCCAGCAGGCATCAGCTGTGCAGCTGAGTGATCATAAGGTCCAGTGAACAGCAATATGTGAGTCCGAGAGCAGTTCAAATTGGTGCTTCAGCACAGCTAGCAGGGAGCACAGTTGTAGTTTGCGTGTGCTAGCGGGCCGGGGCTGGCAGATGGATCTTCGTGGTCGTCGCAACGGGAATCCTGTTCAAACCACATCAGACTATTTCGTCGGCAAACCAGTCGTGTTGGATCGGCGGGGGCTCAGTGTCAACACTAGGAGGTCCCGTCCGGTTGACAGAGAGGTAGATAGCCGGGAGATGGGCCTGAGGCTAGCTCAAGGCTAACTGGTGCTTGCTATAGGGCAATGGTAATCAGCCAACAACAGGTTGCAGCTAGCTAGCTGGTTGCGATGATCCGGCGCTAGGGTCCAGTGATTCCGGCAGAAAATGAACGGTGGAAAAATGATTGGAACCATTTCCCTGTTTCACCAAGGTTTTATGGGTATTATGACTCATACTGTGGTACTCTGTGGTCCGTTGGTATTAGATAGAAACCCGCCTGTGGGGAAAACAACCTGTGGCTACCCCATTTGGCTCACAACAAAACTTGACCTTTTTCAAATAATACAATTTTGTTGTTGTCGGCTTGTTTTAGTAATAACAAAACTGCATTTCAGAAAAGTACATGTCTAAAGATTACTTTTTAACATTGCCTGCTCCCGAGCGTTTTTTCGCTCCTTAGAAAAGCGTTATATTTTAGGGCTTCCCTCATGCCCCTTTTCTTGACGGTGCTAGCAGCCACGTGAGTGAGTGCTAGCTAGCTACCGACCTGAACATTTAGCTAGCCAAGACCAAGAACACAAAAAAACAGACTATAAAGCTACGAGTAGTGAGTGGAGTTACAAACAGATGGTACTAAACAAGTTAAATATCTTACCTGTGATGAAATGTTTTCTTCAAATCAAATCAAATTGTATTTGTCACATGCGCCGAATACAACAGGTGTAAACCTTACAGTGAAATGCTTACTTACAAGCCCTTAACCAACAATGCAGTTTTAAGAAAAATAAATGTTAAGTAAAACATAGATAAGTAAAAATAAGAAAAATATCAAATTATTAATTAATTAAAAAATAATTAAAGAGCAGCAGTAAAATAACAGCAGCGAGGCTATATACAGGGGGTACCGGTACAGAGTCAATGTGTGGGGGAACAGGTTAGTCGAGGTAATTGAGGTAATATGTACATGTGGGTAGAGGTAAAGTCTATGCATAGATAATAAACAGAGAGTAGCAGCAGCGTAAAAAGGGGCGGGGGGGAGGGACAATGCAAATAGCCATTTGATTAGCTGTTCAGGAGTCTTATGGTTTGCGGGTAGAAACTGTTAAGAAGTCTTTTGGACCTAGACTTGGTGCTCCGGTATCGCTTGCCGTGCGGTAGCAGAGAGAACAGTCTATGACTAGGGTGGCTGGAGTCTTTGGCAATTTTTAGGGCCTTCCTCTGACACCGCCTGGTATAGAGGTCCTGGATGGCAGGAAGCTTGGCCCCAGTGATGTACTGGGCCGTACGCACTACCCTCTGTAGTGCTTTGTGGTTGGAGGCCAAGTAGTTGCCATACCAGGTGGTGATGCAACCATTCAGGATGCTCTCGATGGTGCAGCTGTATAACTTTTTGAGGATCTGAGGACCCATGCCAAATCTTTTCAGTCTCCTGAGGGGGAATAGGCTTTGTCGGGCCCTCTTCATGACTGTCTTGGTGTGTTTGGACCATGATAGTTTGTTGGTGATGTGGACACCAAGGAAATTGAAGCTCTCAACCTGCTCCACTACAGCCCCGTCGATGAGAATGGGGGCGTGCTCTGTCCTCCTTTTCCTATAGTCCACAATCATCTCCTTTGTCTTGATCACGTTGAGGGAGAGGTTGTTATAAATTTAAATGTAATATGCCATTTAGCAGACGCTTTTATCCAAAGCGACTTACAGTCATGTGTGCATACATTTTTTTTTGTGTATGGGTGGTCCCGACACCACACGTTTTAAAGGTCTTACACACATTAGCTACGGCGAGCGTGATCACACAGTCATCCGGAACAGCTGATGCTCTCATGCATGCTTCAGTGTTGCTTGCCTCGAAGCGAGCATAGAAGTAATTTAACTCATCTGGTAGGCTCGTGTCACTGGGCAGCTCACGGCTGTGCTTCCCTTTGTGGTCCGTAATAGTTTGCAAGCCCTGCCACATCTGACGAGCGTCGAAGCCGGTGTAGTGTGATTCAATCTTATTACTGTATTGACGCTTTGCCTGTTTGATGGTTTGTCGGAGGGCATAGCAGGATTTCTTATAAGCGTCCGGGTTAAGGTCCCGCTCCTTGAAAGCGGCTGCTCTACCCTTTAGCTCAGTGCGGATGTTGCCTGTAATCCATGGCTTCTGGTTGGGGTATGTACGTACGGTCACTGTGGGGACGACGTCATTGATGAAGCCAGTGACTGATGTGGTGTACTCCTCAATGCCATCGGAAGAATCCCAGAACATATTCCAGTCTGTGCTAGCAAAACAGTCCTGTTGCGTAGCATCTGTGTCATCTGACCACTTTTTTTTTTATTGAGCGAGTCACTGGTAATTCCTGCTTTAGTTTTTGCTTGTAAGCAGGAATCAGGAGGATAGAATTATGGTCAGATTTGCCAAATGGAGGGCGAGGGAGAGCTTTTTACGCGTCTCTGTGTGTGGAGTAAAGGTGGTCTAGAGTTTTTTTTGGGGGGGGGGTTTTCTCTAGCATGTAACATGCTGGTAGAAATGAGGTAAAACAGACTTAAGTTTCCCTGCATTAAAGTCCCCGGCCACTAGGAGCGCCGCCTCTGGATGAGCGTTTTCCTGTTTGCTTTATGGCCTTATACAGCTCTCTGAGTGTGGTCTTATTGTATCTTCGTGTAGCCTACGTGGACACCGGGTCCCCACATTTCCCACATCGAATAGCCTGAAGCCACAGGGCTCTTCTCGCATGCTCTATTTCCATATGTGGGAGCATTGCGAACCGTAGGTCGGGATTTCTGATCTGGTTACATCTTTTCAGCATGTTTTGTTATTTCTGTAATAGATGACATAAATCGATGACGAAGTTGTCTCTTTTACAATTGGGGTCAATGGGAAAGAATGTTTGTTTTCCCCAATTTGTGGGCGTGGTCGAGGGGAATTCTTTATTAAGTGAATATCGACTCTGAGTATAGTGAAATAATGCAGGCTATAGAATGCCATTCAAGCCAATCAGAAACGAGTATTCAACAATGCCATGGTATAATTAGCTGGAATTAATAATGAATCATGGGTCTAATAAATATCATGTCATTTGACCCAATATTATGTCCATAGATGAGCAAATTAACCCTCATATGTATCAAATTACATTTTAAAATAGTTAAGATGTAATTATACAATTATTTTCTATGCTCTGAGTCTCGTGGTTTTGAATCAGGAACATTTAAGATATTATTCTATTATTTAACATGGTGTTTTATTTTTTTAAGAACTAAATATAGAAGTTATTCTATGTGTTATTTTAGTGGGTCTATCAGTTATCAACATGTTGTTCAATGTTTAGAAAAATTAAGCGTAGTGGTTATTCTGTGACTTTAGCTAATTAGCTTTTTTTTTTGCTGTGGTTTTGGTATCAAGTATCGTGATACTAAGTTCGTATCGGTATCGAAGTCAAAGTTTTGGTATCGTGACAACACTATCAGATATTGTCTACTGTAGTTAGATGTTATGATGCTACCAGATACTGTCTACTGTAGTTAGATGTTATGATGCTACCAGATACTGTAGTTAGATTTTATGATGCTACCAGATACTGTCTACTGTAGTTAGATGTTATGATGCTACCAGATACTGTCTACTGTAGTTAGATGTTATGATGCTACCAGATACTGTAGTTAGATGTTATGATGCTACCAGATACTGTAGTTAGATGTTATGATGCTACCAGATACTGTCTACTGTAGTTAGATGTTATTATGCTACCAGATACTGTCTACTGTAGTTAGATGTTATGATGCTACCAGATACTGTAGTTAGATGTTATGATGCTACCAGATACTGTAGTTAGATGTTATGATGCTACCAGATACTGTAGTTAGATGTTATGATGCTACCAGATACTGTCTACTGTAGTTAGATGTTATGATGCTACCAGATACTGTAGTTAGATGTTATGATGCTACCAGATACTGTAGTTAGATGTTATGATGCTACCAGATACTGTAGTTAGATGTTATGATGCTACCAGATACAGTCTGCTGTATTTAGATGTTATGATGCTACCAGATACTGTAGTTAGATGTTATGATGTTACCAGATACTGTAGTTAGATGTTATGAGGCTACCAGATACTGTAGTTAGATGTTATGATGTTACCAGATACTGTAGTTAGATGTTATGATGCTACCAGATACTGTAGTTAGATGTTAGGATGCTACCAGATACTGTAGTTAGATGTTATGAGGCTACCAGATACTGTAGTTAGATGTTATGATGTTACCAGATACTGTAGTTAGATGTTATGATGCTACCAGATACTGTCTACTGTAGTTAGATGTTATGATGCTACCAGATACTGTAGTTAGATGTTATGATGCTACCAGATACTGTAGTTAGATGTTATGATGCTACCAGATACTGTTTACTGTAGTTAGATGTTATGATGCTACCAGATACAGTCTGCTGTATTTAGATGTTATGATGCTACCAGATACTGTAGTTAGATGTTATGATGCTACCAGATACTGTAGTTAGATGTTATGATGTTACCAGATACTGTAGTTAGATGTGATGAGAAAATAGTGCACTATAGAGAATAGGGCACCATTTGGGATGCACCTCAAGTTTCTCAGAGCATCCACAGGATGGGGCACATGATTCACTACATAGTACCCACCATCACAACATAGTACCCACCATCACTACATAGTACCCACCACCACTACATAGTACCCACCACCACTACATAGTACCCACCACCACTACATAGTACCCACCACCACTACATAGTACCCACCACCACTACATAGTACCCACCACCACTACATAGTACCCACCACCACTACATAGTACCCACCACCACTACATAGTACCCACCACCACTACATAGTACCCACCACCACTACATAGTACCCACCACCACTACATAGTACCCACCACCACTACATAGTACCCATCATCACAACATAGTACCCACCACCACTACATAGTACCCACCACCACTACATAGTACCCACCACCACTACATAGTACCCACCACCACTACATAGTACCCACCACCACTACATAGTACCCACCACCACTACATAGTACCCACCATCACAACATAGTACCCACCACCACTACATAGTACCCACCACCACTACATAGTACCCACCACCACTACATAGTACCCACCACCACTACATAGTACCCACCACCACTACATAGTACCCACCACCACTACATAGTACCCACCACCACTACATAGTACCCACCATCACTACATAGTACCCACCACCACTACATAGTACCCACCATCACTACATAGTACCCACCATCACTACATAGTACCCACCATCACTACATAGTTCCCACCACCACTACATAGTACCCACCACCACTACATAGTACCCACCATCACTACATAGTACCCACCACCACTACATAGTACCCACCACCACTACATAGTACCCACCACCACTACATAGTACCCACCACCACTACATAGTACCCACCACCACTACATAGTACCCACATCACTACATACCACACACATAGTACCCACCACCACCACATAGTACCCACCACCACTACATAGTACCCACCACCACTACATATTACCCACCACCACTACATAGTACCCACCACCACTACATAGTACCCACCATCACTACATAGTACCCACCACCACTACATAGTACCCACCATCACTACATAGTACCCACCACCACTACATAGTACCCACCATCACTACATAGTATGATTGAAACACAGTATACTTTACAACACTGTTTCCTGTATTATTATTATTATTATTATTATTATTATTATTATTATTTAAAAGCAAGATCTCATTATTAGCAATGTAAACAGGCGTATCTACATCAATGTTTCATTAGTTGATGTTGTTGTTTTGGCTCTGCATTGCAGATAGTACACCTGAAGAGATTCCAGTTTGTGAACGGCCGCTGGATCAAGTCTCAGAAGATCGTCCGGTTCCCCAGAGAGAGGTTTGACCCTAGCGTTTACCTGGCTCCCCGGGAGGCGGGGCTTAACGGGCTACACAGTCTGCAGAGCCGCAGCGAGGGCGAGGAGCTTCTGAGGATAGGAGGAGGAGAAACGGTCTCCTCCATCTCCGCCCCTGCTGGGTTCCTCAACATCCTCAAAGGTCTGACGTCATCCTTTCCGCGTCCCAAATGGCACCTTATTCCCTTTATAGTGCATCGTCCCTATGGACCCCTGGTCAAATGTAGTGCACTATATAGGGAATAGGGTGCCATTTGGGACACAGCCTCTGTCTCACTCCTGGTTACGTTTCATTCCTGTCTCAATGGAAGCTTGCTGCTTTTTGGTCATTCAAGTGACTGTTGGTTCCAAGTCCCTGATTAGCTTGATGATAGCCCAGTCATCAGCTGCAGTGGTTTTCCATTGTTTCAGACTCAACCAGTCATTCAGAGAGAGGTAATAAAACACACTGAAACACCGAAACCAGAGCAAGCGTGTATTTCATCGTGCTCAATATACCAATATACCACATAGCCTATATACACAGGAAGAATGAGGTCAAGCTGTTTTACTGATCCCCTCCCTCCCTCGTGCTCTCTCTCTCTCTCTCTCTCTCTCTCTCTCTCTCTCTCTCTCTCTGTCTCTGTCTCTGTCTCTGTCTCTGTCTCTGTCTCTGTCTCTGTCTCTGTCTCTGTCTCTGTCTCTGTCTCTGTCTCTGTCTCTGCTCTCTGTCTCTCTCTCTATCTCTTTTTCTCTCTCTCTGTCTCTCTGTCTCTGTCTCTGTCTCTGTCTCTGTCTCTGTCTCTGTCTCTGTCTCTGTCTCTGTCTCTGTCTCTGTCTCTGTCTCTGTCTCTGTCTCTCTCTCTCTCTCTCTCTCTCTGTCTCTGTCTCTGTCTCTGTCTCTGTCTCTGTCTCTGTCTCTGTCTCTGTCTCTGTCTCTGTCTCTCTCTCTCTCTCTCTCTCTCTCTCTCTCTCTCTCTGTCTCTGTCTCTGTCTCTGTCTCTGTCTCTCTGTCTGTCTTTCTGTCTCCACAGCCTCTCCAGCTTCAGGCAGGAAGTCAACCCCTCCCTCTTCCATCAGCTGTACCAACAGCCCCAAGACAGGAGGAGGGCCAGGGAGCACAGGCCACAGACAGACCCTCCTCAGGCTCCCCCAGCTGGGCAGCCGACACCGCCTCTCCAACAGCAAGGAGAACCTGGAGCGTAGTACCAGGGAGGGGGGCAGCGACCCCGACACCGAGCCCAGGGAGGGAGCACCTCAGGCGGACACGGAGGGTGGGCTTGTGGGGGTGGTGGGTGGAGGTTTCGGGGAGGTCGGGGTGGGGAGCGGGCCGGAGATGTCCACCACAGACGCATCTAGCAGCCTCCGTGATGTCATCGTGATGAACGGGGACAGCGGTGGCCATAGCAACGGGGTACTGCACACGGAGGCCAGTACGGAGCCCAGCATGGACCTAGAGACTAGCGCCACCGCCCTGCTGCACCAAAGCGACAACAGCCTGGAGAACATCTACAACTTATATGCAATTTCAGTGAGTGGTTCCTAAACTGCTTGGAAGTTAGCCTCCTAACCTATACGTTTGATTTAGTTTAATACAGTCAGATACTTCGGGTTCTGACTGACTCTATAAGGTTGGTGTAGATCAGAAAGCCTCTGCCCCAAATTGCACCCTATTCCCTATATAGTGCACTACATTTGAGGAAGGCCAATGTTGTGTTAGTAATTAATAGGAGGTCCTCTCTGTCTCCACAGTGCCATTCAGGTATCATGGGAGGAGGACACTATGTGACCTATGCCAAAAACCCCAACAACAAATGGTACTGTTACAATGACAGCAGCTGTAAGGTAAGAGAAAACACACACGCACGCACGCACGCACGCACGCACGCACGCACGCACGCACGCACGCACGCACGCACACACACACACACACACACACACACACACACACACACACACACACACACACACACACACACTCATCCTCTACTAATAGTCAATTTAATCTAGCAAACCAATTAGTCATTTTAAAGACATATTTTTTTCAAGTGCGTACTTGTTTGCCGTATCCTCCCTAGGAAGTGCACTCAGAGGAGATGGACACGGACTCGGCCTACATCCTGTTCTATGAGCAGCAGGGAGTGGACTACTCTCAGTTCCTGCCAAAGACTGACGGCAAGAAGATGGCCGACACCACTAGCATGGACGAGGACTTTGAGTCTGACTACAAGAAGTACTGTGTCCTCCAGTGATCAGGATCACACGCCCGTAACGCTGGACAGACCCACTCAGCCGGCCCGCGTACAGAAAGGAAATGACACAACGCTTCTTCTTCAGCCAGTCACTGGTCGCCAAGAAGCACAAAATGGTGTCGTTTGACCGAGTCATCACAAACTGAACCACTTGAATGCCTAACCGGTTGTTGTGTTTTCGGATACCGGTGGGTACCCCCCTTGTTGGTCTGAAAGGTAGTGTCAAGGTTGCCAAGAGATCAACATTTAAGCCCCACATAAAGCACTAAAACTGGTGTCACATTGAGCCCGAGGAAACACACTCTCTCCCCTGTATGTGTGTGTTAGATTTGTCCACACACAAGCTGATGTTGCTTCCCCTGTTGTGCATTTTCCTCCCCTGCTGCCATCAAAATATGTCCACACCTACATATTGTCTCGCTCGATAACTTTATATACAGTAATATGAAGATTACTGTATTGTTTTGTTGGTAGAGGTTCTCCAAAGGTTTTATTTTCATCCTCTAGTATCGATACTGTCAGTACAAAAACAACTCCTAATGCTACCTCACTGTCGCGTGCATTTCACTGGCCTATTGGAACAGTCAAATATTTGTGACAGTATTAAAACCTCACACACTTCCTCTTTTGATGTCCCACACACACACACACACACACACACACACACACACACACACACACACACACACACTTCAAAAAATATTAATCTCCCTTTATGAAGAAAGATTCCACAAAATCGAGGTGTTTGACCTAAATTTGGCCCTTGCCAAGCAACTGCCAAAACAAAAATGTGCAATTGCTGATCAATGTACCCACAACATTGCATGAATTTAGGGACGTTCATTGTAGTCGTTTTTTAACTCACAAGCTTGAGTTTAAATCTGGGTTATGTTCTGGACAGGTGCCATAGAGGATGTTTCAAATATGCATCAATATATAAATATTTTAATTTTTCTCTTTCTCCAAAAACTTATTTTATAGAGATGTATTTTTATTGTTGCAAATTTTTTATGCACATTTGGTTCATTTAAGGGTTGTTCTCAACTCTACTGTTTGTCTAAAGTACGTTGTAGAGAGCCAGTCTGATACTGTAAATGAATAGGGTACGTCCCAAATGGCTCCCTATGTAGTGCACTACTTTTGACCTGGGCCCATAGGGAATAGGGTGCCATTTGGGATGTAACCCAGGACTCCCCGTCAAATTTCCGTCCATCCAGTCCTCACCACTCCATTCCTGAAACAATACCATGTTTTAACCATTTCCATCAGCTGTTAAGATAAAATAATGTGGTAAAACACTACTCAAAGTGCGCTGTCATTTGGTCTTCATAGCACTGTCATAACAATGATATATAACATGTCATAACACACTACGATGGTTAGTGATTACCCACATTTCATGGCAGATGTGCTGACAGGTGTTATGCTGTGTTTTAACAACACTAGGAGGACTATGGTAGTGCAGGTGAAGGAAAGCCGCTAGCCACTTTATACTATTCCAGGTATTCCTTAAAGAGGTAGGGTTTCAAGTGTCTCCGGAAGGTGGTCAGTGACTCCGCTGTCCTGGCGTCGTGGGGGAGCTTGTTCCACCATTGGGGTGCCAGAGCAGCGAATAGCTTTGACTGGGCTGAGCGGGAACTGTGCTTCTGTAGAGGTAGGGGAGCTAGCAGGCCAGAGGTGGCTATATCGTACAAATTCAGGAAAACAAAATTAGCTTTTTGGTCTTATTTTAAGGTTTAGGCATAAGGTTAGCAGTGTGGTTAGGTTTAGGTTTAAAAACAGATTTTAGGAAGAGAAGTTTTAGAAATCGATGTGGTTTATCCATAATTGTGACTTTGTGGCTGTGGTAACTAGTGACGACCGATTGGGGCAGAAGACTGCTTAAGCAGATGGGGTTAATTCAGAGTGGACTGTCAGCTGAGACGTTAGATCAGTGGACTGTCAGCTGAGACGTTAGTCCAGTGGACTGTCAGCTGAGACGTTAGTTCAGTGGACTGTCAGCTGAGACGTTAGTCCAGTGGACTGTCAGCTGAGACGTTAGTTCAGTGGACTGTCAGCTGAGACGTTAGTTCAGTGGACTGTCAGCGGATACATTGGCCTTGTTCCAATACTTGAGAAATCCATCCTTCCTACATTCCTTGAAGTAATCGCAGAGCTGAAGTGGTTGGGTTGGTGAAAGTAATAGGGTGGTAACCTTCGATACAGCTATCCAATCACTTATAGATCTGCGATTACCTTAAGGAAGGAAGGATGCATTTAAAAAAGGGCCAATATACTGGAAAAATGCACCTGAACCACTTTCTTTGTCTCACCTTAACTTTAGAGTCAGCGATAGATTTTGTCTAGCTTTTAGTAGCAGCTCTTCTGTAGAGCGACAATCTTTTTACACCACCACTGTGAGCAGATGTCTGTTTTCTTACCTGGAAAACAATAGAATACTCAATTATTTATGATTCTAAACGTTCTCTTATGGTGAAGTTCTGCTCCGAGCAAGTTCCAGAATCATTCAAGAGAATGTTAGGTGGTTTAAAGCCCCTGACCCCCTTGTTTCTGCTCTGTTTATGGGGGTAATGATGATCATCATAGATGCACTGGATAAAATGTCTGTCATTGAATGAAACTTTATTTTCCTTGTCAGAAAATGTTTGTGTGATTTAATGCAAATTGCATTACTGAACATTCTTTGTCTTGTTATATTTCTCTCCCCCCACTGTAAAACGATGTCTAACTATTGAATGTTATCGGGAATGTTGTTCAATGTTTTAAATACACTACATGACCAAAAGTATGTGGACACCTGCTCGTCAAACATCTCATTCCAAAATCATGGGCATTCATATGGAGTTGGTCCCCCCTTTTGCTGCTATAACAGCCTCCACTCTTCTGGGAAGACTTTCCACTAGATGTTGGAACATTGCTGCGGGGACTTACTGCCATTCAGCCACAAGAGCATTAGTGAGGTCAGGCACTGATGTTGGGCGATTAGGCCTGGCTCGCAGTCAGCGTTCCAATTCATCCCAAACGTTTGATGGGGTTGAGGTCAGGGCTCTGTGCAGGCCAGTCAAGTTCTTCCACACCGATCTCGACAAACCATTTCTGTATGGACCTCGCTTTGTGCACGGGGGGAATTGCATTGCTGAAAGAGGAAAGGGCCTTCTCCAAACTGTTGCCATAAAGTTGGAAGCACAGAATCATCTAGAATGTAATTGTATGCTGTAGCGTTAAGATTTCCCTTCACTGGAACTAAGGGGCCTAGCCGGAACCATGAAAAACAGTTGGCACTATGCATTGGGGCAGGTAGCGTTCTCCTGGCATCCGCCAAACCCAAATTCGTCCAATGGCGGAGAGCTTTACACCACTCCAGCCGATGCTTGGCATTGTGCATGGTGATCTTAGGCTTGTGTGCGGCTGCTTGGCCATGGAAAACCATTTCATGAAGCTCCCGACGAAAACAGTTATTGTGCTGACGTTGCTACCAGAGGCAGTTTGGAACTCTGTATTTTGTTGCAACCAAGGACAGACGATTTTTATGTGCTTCAGCACTCGGCGGTCCCGTTCTGTGAGCTTGTGTGGCCTACCACTTCGTGGCTGAGCCGTTGTTGCTTCTAGACGTTTCCACTTCACAATAACAGCACTTACAGTTGACCAGGGCAGCTCTATCAGGACAGAAATTTGACGAACTGACTTGTTGGAAAGGTGGCATCCTATGACGGTGCCACGTTGAAAGTCACTGAGCTCTTCAAGTAAGGCCATTCTACTGCCAATGTTTGTCTATGGAGATTGCATGGCTGTGTGCTCGATTCAATACACCTGTCAGCAACGGGTGTGGCTGAAATAGCCTAATCCACTAATTTGAAAGGGTGTCCACATACTTTTATATATATAGTGTACATAACTTCATTCAAATGGAACAGTTTGTGGAGATCAGAACAGGCCCATGTTCCAATGTTTATACTAGCATAGCACTTAGAATGCCCGCCCAATACATTGCTTCATACTAAGTAGTGTGTTAGTGTGGATATCTGAACCGCACATCCGGTCAAACAAAGCTTCTTTTACATTTGACTTGAGTGGAGTCCCAAATGGCACCCTATCCCCTATGTAGTGCCCTATTTGGGACTTGGTTTGTAGAGATGCAGTGGCTCTGAACCCTCTGCTGTATGGGCTAGATGTGCCCTGCTCTGAGACTAATTTAAGCGTGACAAGAAATTAGCGATGCCAAATGCCACCCTATCCCCTATGTTGTGCACTACTTTTGACTAAGGCCCATAGGGCTCTGATCAAAAGTAGTGCACTAAGTAGGGAATAGGGTGGCATTTGGGTCGCAGTCAATCTTTACCAGGCCTTTAAACATCTTCAACTCTCTTTACCAGCAGCAGTCACAGAGGACGGCTGGAACCCACAGACTACTGCTCCATTACACTGTTGGTTCACTTCAGATCCAGTCAGCTACATGCTGTTCTGATTCCAGGCAGACAACTTATTCTTCTTTTAAAACACTCGTATGAGCATTTCAATGCTGTGAAGCCCGGGGCTAATTTATTAACTGAACAGTGAACACCCCTCCCTCGGTGGCAAGATGGTATGACCCGTTGACAGGTAGTGCAATCTACTACTGAAATTATTTAGTTTTTGTCCTCGTCCTTATTTTGATGGATCGGAAAGAGATTTATTCATTTAATGACCTTTTATTTTGTAAGAAGTGTTTAAAGAATACAAATTACATTGCACTGACATTGAAAATGTACATAAAGTGTTTTGTAAATAAGCCATTAAAACGGATGTATTTGAATATGAACTTTAAAAAATACTGTACTTGTAGTTGTATATGGAGTGATGATACTGTTGATCTGTAACAAATATCCAAGCAACAAATTAAATATAACAGATGCAATTAAGTCATTCAGTTGATGGGTTGGTTTTCTTGTGTGTGTGTGTGTGTGTGTGTGTGTGCGTGTGCAGTTGTCTGACCCGTGTCTGTGTGTGTGTCTGAGTCTTGTGTGTGTGTGTGTCAGAGAGTGAGAGAGGGCTCCAATCACGCTTGCAGCAGGCCCAGACTGTGGGTCTAGGTATTGTGAGTTGAGTTAGTATCTGTGAGCGGAAACCTCAGCCCTGCACTTTATTCCGGGTCTCTTTCTGCAGAACAGACCAGCTAGCAGCTGCAGTGGTCGGGAACAGAACAGATATTTCCCCGAAACAAAGACAAAGACTCCCAGCACGATATTTATACCTGACCCCATAACTACAGACAGCGGTTGCCTCCCAAATGGCACCCTATTCCCTACATAGAGCCCCATTGGCCCTGGTCAAAAGTAGTGCACTGTATAGGAAATAGGGTGCCATTTGGGACTCGAACGGGAGCTTTCTAATCTACACCCACCACATAACATCAAACTCTATCAAACCATGTGAGTGATTGGCTAGGAGACCAAACTTCACTGTGAAGCATCTCTTTCCAACTGACGAAGTTTATCTAGTGGCTGTCTGCTTCCTACTCCTCATATATAGCATATCATTCATATACATTATATCCTTCACTGCCTATAATTGATCCGACTGACCAAAACGTCATACGATACAGAAAGTTCCTCAACATTTAGTAGACCTTAGGTGTTCGTTGCATAGATGGCGTAAGTGTCTCTTGTCAGTCAGACAGCTCGGTCTCCGCCGTGTCAGGGGGTTTGAAAACCACGAGGATGCTACTGTGCATTTCCCCTCCGTGCGGTGTGGTTCTCATGCAAACAAACCCCTCCTACTGACTCCAATAACACAGGACATGATGATGTGTTCTCTGTTTCCTCTCAACGGGTGTGTCTTCTCTTCAAGGGGTCTGACTTTCTCTCATGGTCTCGGAGACGAGCAGAGAAACACAATAGCAGGATATCACTGTCTACAGAGAATCAGTGAGTTAGGCCTAGACGTTGTCTGAGTCTATTGCTGGGCAGTGCCAGTTTACATTTGATGTGGAGTGTGTTATTTGGCAGATGTACCCTCACCAGGGGCCCTTGTAAGAGGACAGACGGGTAGGGTTAGGGTTAGACGAGTAGGTAGGTGGAGTTCTTTGTTCCTTTACAAGGACTTGTGACTCGTCACTGGCAATGCTGTCTGTCTACATGAACAAGGGACTTGTGACTGGATGACATGGCGGCCTCCTTGAACAATTCAACCACCCAAATCCCAAGTGAGTTGTTCACCTGAAATGGGATCATTTGGAATGGAATTGAGCCTATACCTCCATGTAATGTTATGTAAATAATTATATGTCTGAAACAGATTAAGCACATTGCTTTACATCGTGTGACCTGTTTTGTGTGTGTGTGTGTGTGTGTGTGTGTGTGTACCTAAAGCCTCGTTTGGCATGGACCTACCTCACTACCTCCTTATCGGGGTGTTTCTACTCACCGTCCTGGTCTTCATAGTGCTGGGGACTCTGTGGCTCAAAAAGTAAGACGGCTCACCTCAATGGGTTTGTGAGAAATGGTCTGTATTCTACTGCTAGGTTAAACATTGCAGTTTGAAGTTAAGTGAGCTAGTAGGTCCTCTGAAAGCTGTATAGACTTAGACTGTACAGATTCAGAAAGGGCCAAGCACTGCATCTACAACAACTGCAAAGTAACAACCCTCTGCAATTTTGGAATTAAATTTATAAACTGGGTCCAAAAAGAGTTACAAAAATGTCCATGGAAATCATACTGGAAAATGGTGAACTTGAACATTAGAAGAATTGTGTTTTGGATAACTGGGAGAAAGGTTAGCAAAAACCAATTTTCAGGCAACAGTATACCATCTGTGTTTTGATGATGACTTAAATTATACTTGTAACTTAAAGAATGGGTTGGAAATTGAGATGAATAGGGCTGGATACACCTCAAACTCATTCCTGAATGAAACATTTACTATGAAGGCTGCTGGGAAAAGCAACAAGGAGTAGAGGAGCTTCCAAATGAAGCCCGAAAGTCTCCTGGTTGTTTTTCTATTAAAACTCTTTAGGGGGAAGATCAGCTTTAATATTACAGATAGATTGTAGCTTAAATCAATGTAATTGTCTGCATCATTTCCAATCCACAATATATTTTTCTGTCAATATATATTTATATACCCGTACCAGTCAAAAGTTTGGACACACCTACTCATTCTACGGTTTTTCTTTATTTTTACTATTTTCTACATTGTAGAATAATAGTGAAGACATCAAAACTATGAAATAACACATATGGAATCATGTAGTAACCAAAAAAGTGTTAAACAAATCAAAATATATTTTATATTTTTGAGATTCTTCAAAGTAGCCACTATTTGCCTTGATGAGCTTTGCTCAACCAGCTTCATGAGGTAGTCACCTGGAATGCATTTCAATTAACAGGTGTGCCTTCTTAAAAGTTAATTTGTGGAATTTCTTTCTTAATGCGTTTGAGTCAATCAGTTGTGTTGTGACAAGGTAGGGGGAGGAGGGGGGGTATACAGAAGATAGCCCTATTTGGTAAAAGACCAAGTCCATATTATGGCAAGAACAGCTCAAATAAGCAAAGAGAAACGAAACTCCATCATTGCTTGTGTTATTTCATAGTTTTGATGTCTTCACTATTATTCTACAATGTAAAAAATTGTGAAAATTAAAGAAAAACCCTTGAATGAGTAGGTGTGTCCAAACTTTTGTCTGGTAGTGTATATACCTTCGGAAAGTATTCAGACCCCTTGACTTTTTCCACATTTTGTTACGTTATGGCCTTATTCTAAAATGGATTAAATAAAACAAATTCCTCAGCAATCTACACACAATACCCCATAATGACAAAGCGAAAACAGGTTGTTATAAATGTTTGCACATTTATGTAAAGTAACCTAACCCTAAGGGTTAAGTACTCAGACCCTTTGCTATGAGACTCGAAGTTGAGCTCAGGTGCATCCTGTTTCCATTGATCATCCTTGAGATATTTCTACAACTTGATTGGAGTTCACCTGTGGTAAATTCAATTCATTGGACATGATTTGGAAAGGCACACACCTGACAGTGCTCTAGAGTTCCTCTGTGGAGATGGGAGAACCTTCCAGAAGGACAACCATCTCTGCAGCACTCCACCCATCAGGCCTTTATGGTAGAGTGGCCAGACGGAAGCCACTCCTCAGTAAAAGGCACATGACAGCCCGCTTGGAGTTTGCCGAAAGGCACCTAAAGACTCTCAGACCATGAGAAACAAGATTCTCTGGTCTGATGAAACCAAGATTGAAGACTTTGGCCTGAATGCCAAGCGTCACGTCTGGAGGAAACCTGGCACCATCCCTACGGTGAAGCATGGTGGTGGCAGCATCATGCTGTGGGGATGTCTTTTATCGGCAGGGACTGGAAGAATAGTCAGGTTGAGGAAAAGATTAACGGAGCAAAGTACAGATAGATCCTTGATGAAAACCTGCTCCAGAGTGCTCAGGACCTCAGACTGGGGCGAAGGTTCACCTTCCAACAGGACAATGACTCTAAGCCAAGACAACGCAGGAGTGGCTTCGGGACAAGTCTCTGAATGTCCTTGAGTGGCCCAGCCAGAGCCCGGACTTGAACCCGATCGAACATCTCTGGAGAGACCTGAAAATAGCTGTGCAGCAACGCTCCCAATCCAACCTGACAGAGCTTGAGAGGATCTGCAGAGAAGAATGGGAGAAACTCCCCAAATACAGGAGTGCCAAGCTTGTAGCGTCATACCCAAGAAGACTCGATGCTGTAATCGCTGCCAAAGGTGCTTCAACAAAGTACTGAGTAAAGGGTCGGAATACTTATGTAAATGTTTTTTTTTTATATATAAATGTGCAAACAACGTGCAAACATTTCTAAAAACCAGTTTTTGCTTTGTCATTATGGGGTATTGTGTGTAGATTGATGAGGGGAAACAACAATGTAATCAATTTTAGAATAAGGCTGTAACATAACAAAATGTGGAAAATGTCAAGGGGTCTGAATACTTTCCGAAGGCACTGTACTACATAGTATATTTTCTGTCAGCCATTCCCATATGGACCATCCATTCGTAGAACATCCTCCCTTTTGCCTGTTGTCAGGTATCGTTCCTTGGAGCGGACCATTCGGGACCTGCGAGGAGGAAGGCCTCTGGGAAATGTAGTTTCCACTCCAGACTCCCCGGTTCTCTCGCCTGCTTCCCCTTGCCCCGTTACCTTCACAGAGAGACTGGGGAAAGAGGACCCTGAGGAGCAGACACCACTACAAGGAAACAAGACCAGGTCTGTCACTACCAGACTGCCATGGAGGCCGCTACAACAGGTACGCATACATATTCTACACACACACACACACACACACACACACACACACACACACATACATACATACATACATACATACATACATACATACATACATACATACACACACACACACACACACACACATACACATACACACACACATATATACACACATATACACACACATAGGACTATACACACGTGCAAGCACACACACACACACACACGCAGGCACACACACACACAGACAGGATCTACAGACAGTGTACATGGATGATGTACAGTAGGTAATAACCAGATTTTATATCAGAGGAGGCTGGTGGGAGGGGCTCATTGTAATGGCTGGAATGGAATAAATGGAACGGTATCAAACACATGGAAACCATGGAAACCACACGTTTTCTCTGTTCCACTGATTCCATTCCAGCCATTACAATGAGCCCGTCCTCCTATAGCTTCTCCCCCCAGCCTCCACTGTTGTATGCAGTTTAAAAATCATACAAAGTTGAGTAAGTCGATGTGATTATCTCCAGGGTCCCCGCTTCACCAAGTCAGACCTCAGTCTGCTGCAGCTCATCAAGGCAGGGAAGGAGGGAGCCTTCTACAAGGCCAGGATGACACGGGGAACCTGCAAGGGCCACGGCATGTTCACCTGCAAGATCACCAAAGAGGGTACAGTAGGCTAGGCTACCACCAGATCACCAAAGAGGGTATGCTAGGCTAGGCTACCACCAGATTACCTAAGAGGCTATGCTAGGCTAGGCTACCACCAGATTACCAAAGAGGCTATGCTAGGCTACCACCAGATCACCAAAGAGGTTATGCTAGGCTAGGCTACCACCAGATTACCAAAGAGGCTATGCTAGGCTACCACCAGATTACCAAAGAGGGTATGCTAGGCTAGGCTAGGCTACCACCAGTACGCTCCTCAACCACTGATAAACAGTTGATAATCTTATACCCATAATGATCAGAGATTAAATGTCCATTGAGACTGAGGAAGCAATGAGACACTGCTTTAGTGGGGTGAAAGGTCACAAAGGTTGCATCCCAAATGGCAGCCTATTCCCCAGTGCTCTATATTATAGGTCCTGGTCAAAAATAGTGCACTGTATAAGGAATTATTTTTATTTATTTTTTGTCAGTTAGTATATATTAGTTAGTATATATATATACAGTGGGGAGAACAAGTATTTGATACACTGCCGATTTTGCAGGTTTTCCTACTTACAAAGCATGTAGAGGTCTGTCATTTTTATCATAGGTACACTTCAACTGTGAGAGACGGAATCCAAAACAAAAATCCAGAAAATCACATTGTATGATTTTTAAGTCATTCATTTGCATTTTATTGCATGACATAAGTATTTGATCACCAACCAACCAGTAAGAATTCCGGCTCTCACAGACCTGTTAGTTTTTCTTTAAGAAGCCCTCCTGTTCTCCACTCATTACCTGTATTAACTGCACCTGTTTGAACTTGTTACCTGTATAAAAGACACCTGTCCACACACTCAATCAAACAGACTCCAACCTCTCCACAATGGCCGAGACCAGAGAGCTGTGTAAGGACATCAGGGATAGAATTGTAGACCTGCACAAGGCTGGGATGGGCTACAGGACAATAGGCAAGCAGCTTGGTGAGAAGGCAACAACTGTTGGCGCAATTATTAGAAAATGGAAGAAGTTCAAGATGACGGTCAATCAACCTCGGTCTGGGACTCCATGCAAGATCTCACCTCGTGGGGCATCAATGATCATGAGGAAGGTGAGGGATCAGCCCAGAACTACACGGCAGGACCTGGTCAATGACCTGAAGAGAGCTGGGACCACAATCTCAAAGAAAACCATTAGTAACACACTACGCCGTCATGGATTAAAAATCCTGCAGCACACGCAAGGTCCCCCTGCTCAAGCCAGCGCATGTCCAGGCCCGTCTGGTTTGCCAATGACCATCTGGATGATCCAGAGGAGGAAATGGGAGAAGGTCATGTGGTCTGATGAGACAAAAATATAGCTTTTTGGTCTAAACTCCACTCGCCGTGTTTGGAGGAAGAAGAAGGATGAGTAAAACCCCAAGAACACCATCCCAACCGTGAAGCATGGAGGTGGAAACATCATTCTTTGGGGATGCTTTTCTGCAAAGGGGACAGGACGACTGCACCGTATTGAGGGGAGGATGGATGGGGTCATGTATCGTGAGATCTTGGCCAACAACCTCCTTCCCTCAGTAAGAGCATTGAAGATGGGTTGTGGCTGGGTCTTCCAGCATGACAACGACCCGAAACACACAGCCAGGGCAACTAAGGAGTGGCTCCGTAAGAAGCATCTCAAGGTCCTGGAGTGGCCTAGCCAGTCTCCAGACCTGAACCCAATAGAAAATCTTTGGAGGGAGCTGAAAGTCTGTATTGCCCAGCGACAGCCCCGAAACCTGAAGGATCTGGAGAAGGTCTGTATGGAGGAGTGGGCCAAAATCCCTGCTGCAGTGTGTGCAAACCTGGTCAAGACCTACAGGAAACGTATGATCTCTGTAATTGCAAACAAAGGTTTCTGTACCAAATATTAAGTTCTGCTTTTCTGATGTATCAAATACTTATGTCATGCAATAAAATGCAAATTAATTACTTAAAAATCATACAATGTGATTTTCTGGATTTTCGTTTTAGATTCCGTCTCTCACAGTTGAAGTGTACCTATGATAAAAAAATTACAGACCTCTACATGCTTTGTAAGTAGGAAAACCTGCAAAATCGGCAGTGTATCAAATACTTGTTCTCCCCACTGTATATATAAATATATATATATATTTTTTCATTATATTATTATTATTATTATTATTATTATTATTATTTGGTGGGTGCTTATATTTGTCCTATTTCACACATGTACAAGTGTGTATTAATACGCATGTGTGAATTGGAAGTGTGTTTTTTGCATATCCCAACTCTCCCAGAGACACCCTTGGAGAGTGGGGCCAGGGTCTGTATAGGGAATAGCGTGCTATTTGGAACGTCCACAAAGAGCCAGGGCTGTACGCTGACCTTTTACAAGAAGAACATGTGCGCCTAATTTGAGAAATGTAGGTGCACACAAATGCATTTAGGGGTACAATTTAAAATATTTGAGGTATTAAAGCTAGAATCCTTAATTGTTCTATGCACACTGGTGCTCCTAAATTAAAATTCCAGGTCGCACAGCAAGATATTTTGGGGCATATGCGAGTCAAATGGTGGCACTGTAGAACCCTGAGAGTTCAATCTATTTTTCAATAATAGCATCCATTTTGTCCTGTAGGTGTGACCCCTAAGCATGTGGAGATGGAGGTATCCATCATGAGGAAGCTGGTGCACCACAATAATGTTCTCCAGCTGCTGGACTGGAACTCCACTGAGGGTAAGGACAGACACCACCTCCATCTGCTGGACTGGAACTCCACTGAGGGTAAGGACAGACACCACCTCCGGCTGCTGGACTGGAACACCACTGAGGGTAAGGACAGACACCACCTCCGGCTGCTGGACTGGAACTCCACTGAGGGTAAGGACAGACACCACCTCCGGCTGCTGGACTGGAACTCCACTGAGGGTAAGGACAGACACCACCTCCGGCTGCTGGACTGGAACTCCACTGAGGGTAAGGACAGACACCACCTCCGGCTGCTGGACTGGAACACCACTGAGGGTAAGGACAGACACCACCTCCGGCTGCTGGACTGGAACACCACTGAGGGTAAGGACAGACACCACCTCCGGCTGCTGGACTGGAACTCCACTGAGGGTAAGGACAGACACCACCTCCGGCTGCTGGACTGGAACTCCACTGAGGGTAAGGACAGACACCACCTCCGGCTGCTGGACTGGAACTCCACTGAGGGTAAGGACAGACACCACCTCCGGCTGCTGGACTGGAACTCCACTGAGGGTAAGGACAGACACCACCTCCGGCTGCTGGACTGGAACTCCACTGAGGGTAAGGACAGACACCACCTCCGGCTGCTGGACTGGAACTCCACTGAGGGTAAGGACAGACACCACCTCCGGCTGCTGGACTGGAACTCCACTGAGGGTAAGGACAGACACCACCTCCGGCTGCTGGACTGGAACTCCACTGAGGGTAAGGACAGACACCACCTCCGGCTGCTGGACTGGAACTCCACTGAGGGTAAGGACAGACACCACCCCGGCTGCTGGACTGGAACTCCACTGAGGGTAAGGACAGACACCACCTCCGGCTGCTGGACTGGAACTCCACTGAGGGTAAGGACAGACACCACCTCCGGCTGCTGGACTGGAACTCCACTGAGGGTAAGGACAGACACCACCTCCGGCTGCTGGACTGGAACTCCACTGAGGGTAAGGACAGACACCACCTCCGGCTGCTGGACTGGAACTCCACTGAGGGTAAGGACAGACACCACCTCCGGCTGCTGGACTGGAACTCCACTGAGGGTAAGGACAGACACCACCTCCGGCTGCTGGACTGGAACTCCACTGAGGGTAAGGACAGACACCACCTCCGGCTGCTGGACTGGAACACCACTGAGGGTAAGGACAGACACCACCTCCGGCTGCTGGACTGGAACTCCACTGAGGGTAAGGACAGACACCACCTCCGGCTGCTGGACTGGAACTCCACTGAGGGTAAGGACAGACACCACCTCCGGCTGCTGGACTGGAACTCCACTGAGGGTAAGGACAGACACCACCTCCGGCTGCTGGACTGGAACTCCACTGAGGGTAAGGACAGACACCACCTCCGGCTGCTGGACTGGAACTCCACTGAGGGTAAGGACAGACACCACCTCCGGCTGCTGGACTGGAACTCCACTGAGGGTAAGGACAGACACCACCTCCGGCTGCTGGACTGGAACTCCACTGAGGGTAAGGACAGACACCACCTAAACGACACTCTACTTTTATAGTGTACTATTTTTGACCACTCTATGTGTCTGCATTATTTACATTGTCTGTCTCCATATAGAATAGAAAAAGAGTGGCTCCTTATCTATAATATATTTCCTACAACTACTGCAAGCTGAATTCTAATGGTAGTGTGTGTGTGTGTGTGTGTGTGTGTGTGTGTGTGTGTGTGTGTGTGTGTGTGTGTGTGTGTGTGTGTGTGTGTGTGTGTGTGTATGTGTGTGTGTGTGTGTGTGTGTTTGTGCCTGTGTGTGTCCTCCCAGAACCCTATGTGTTGATCATGGAGTTTGTGAGCTATGGAACCCTGCGGAGCTTCCTTCAGACCAACAGAGACAAGCTGGCCAATGACCCTGAGCTACAGAGCCTGCTCACCATTGCATCCTATCACATCGCACTGGCCATGGAACACCTCCGATCCAAAATGGTACCCAGTTTCCTCCTCCTCCCACACATTCCTTATGACACCAACTGCCACTGGCATTACTGGTCTTGGACCTGTCCTTACTCAGACAGACAGACAGTAACTGTTCTGGGATCTGTGTTGTGTTTCAGGTGGTGCACTGTGACCTGGCCCTCAGGAACATCATGGTGAGCAGGTTTCCCTGGGAGGTAAAGGTGTCAGAGTTTGGTCTGGCCAGAGACCTGACCCGCATGAGGAGCCGACGCAGCAGCCGCAGGAAACACCCACAGGTCTGTCACACACACACACACACACACACACACACACACACACACACACACACACACACACACACAGGGTTCAGTCACACACACACACACACACACACACACACACACAGGGTTCAGTCACACGCACACATGCTGACAGAAACCACATGAAACACCTCTGGGTCAGATGACTTCATACTGTAGCAAATTCGGGGGGTAGTCCAGTCACAGGGATATTGACAATGCTTTTTAGGACAGGATTAGGCTGAATCTGTCGCAGGAAACTGGCCCTAAACGTGATGATGGTCTTGGTGTGAGTTTTAAAGGGTAACTGTTTCCAATGTACGGTTACGTGTGTAGGAACGTGTGCCCCTACGCTGGTACCCCCCTGAGTACTTCAGAATCAACTATTACAGCTTCAAGGGGGACGTGTGGGCGTTTGGCATCGTGCTGTGGGAGATGCAGACATTTGGTGAGTTTTGTGTTCATAAACAATGGAAACAAAATGTCTGCCATCATTTACAAGCCTGTACAGGTGGCTGCCCAGTGCGCATAATGATGACAGGACTGAGATTGTATTCATCTAACCCTTTATTTACCCAGATAAGTAAATTAGAACAAATTCTAAATTCGATGTGATTATAACACCTTGGACATGACAACAGTGGGTGCTTGTGGTTTGGCAGGCACCTTGCCGTACCCGAACCTGGAGACGCCAGAGGCCGTGGTCTATCACATCTGTGCCGGTCACAAGAACAAAGACCCCGAGGGCTGCAGGCCAGAGATGTGAGTGACCGTGACATCATTGGTAGTGTTGTGGTTACCGCAGCGACAGTGCCATGTTCAGTAGGGCACAATGTAGCAAAACAAAAATCTGTGTTCTTATTGGACAAGTTCAGGTAGGACCTCTTTGTTTAAAATAATGTCTCCTTCCTGAACACAACCCAGGCATGCACAAAGCCCCTCTGTGGAATACTGGATGAAGCTTTTAGGATGAAAGTATTCTAGGGGCTTCGTCACAAATGGCTCCCAATTCATTATTTAGTGCACTACTTTTGAACAGAAGCCCTATGGATGCAGTCCTAGCTCTCCCTCTCGCTCTCGCTCCCTCTCAGACTGCAGATAATGCGAGACTGCTGGATGGAACCCTACACTTCCAGGCCGTCCTTCACAGACATAGTGAGAATCCTGGAGGACGTCATGGATAATGATTCAGTGAGCCATCTTCCATCCACCTCTTCTTCTTCCTCTGTGGAGTTCTATGACAGTTGGAATAGAATCTCTTCTGTGGAGTTCTATGACAGTTGGAATAGAATCTTCTGTGGAGTTCTATGACAGTTGGAATATAATCTTCTGTGGAGTTCTATGACAGTTGGAATAGAATCTTCTAGGATTTTGGATTCGTCTATAGCAGTGGTCACCAACCTTTTTTGAGTCGAGATCACTTTCAGAATTTTTTTTAACATTACTTAAAAAAACATATCCCTGTGCAACATTAACCTATTAAAAACAGTTCTGTAGTAATGAGGTTTGTGCAGTAGGCTATAGGCCCAAACAATTATCACCGTATATTGGCTTTGCTTGAATTTCCCTGACAATGTTGTTCTTCTCAGACCATTTTTGAGGTAGGCTATGATCACACCGGTAATAGTGATCAGAGTGAGCATGAATTTAAACAATTTGCTTTTTATTTTTATTTTACTGGGCTGATGGTGCCTGCATCCGATGGTCAGTCTCAGCGGAGGGAGAGAGCAGCAGACTGAGGGTCCGCCTCTCAACATCCCTCCGCTCCTCCGCCTCTCGACATCCCTCCGCTCCTCCGCCTCTCGACATCCCTCCGCTCCTCCGCCTCTCGACATCCCTCCGCTCCTCCGCCTCTCGACATCCCTCCGCTCCTCCGCCTCTCGACATCCCTCCGCTCCTCCGCCTCTCTGCAGCCCTCCGCTCCTCCGCCTCTCGACATCCCTCCGCTCCTCCGCCTCTCGACATCCCTCCGCTCCTCCGCCTCTCGACATCCCTCCGCTCCTCCGCTCTCGACATCCCTCCGCTCCTCCGCCTCTCGACATCCCTCCGCCTCCGCCTCTCGACATCCCTCCGCTCCTCCTCCTCTCTGCAGCCTCCGCTCCTCCGCCTCTCGACATCCCTCCGCTCCTCCGCCCCGACATCCCTCCGCTCCTCCTCCTCTCTGCAGCCCTCCGCTCCTCCGCCTCTCGACATCCCTCCGCTCCTCCGCCTCTCGACATCCCTCCGCTCCTCCGCCTCTCGACATCCCTCCGCTCCTCCGCCTCTCTGCAGCCCTCCGCTCCTCCGCCTCTCGCCATCCCTCCGCTCCTCCGCCTCTCAACATCCCTCCGCTCCTCCGCCTCTCTGCAGCCCTCCGCTCCTCCGCCTCTCTGCAGCCCTCCGCTCCTCCGCCTCTCTGCAGCCTCCGCTCCTCCGCCTCTCTGCAGCCCTCCGCTCTCCGCCTCTCTGCAGCCCTCCGCTCCTCCGCCTCTCACCATCCCTCCGCTCCTCTGCCTCTCTGCAGCCCTCCGCTCCTCCGCCTCTCTGCAGCCCTCCGCTCCTCCGCCTCTCTGCAGCCCTCCGCTCCTCCGCCTCTGCAGCCCTCCGCTCCTCCGCCTCTCTGCAGCCTCCGCCTCCGCCTCTCTGCAGCCCTCCGCTCCTCCGCCTCTCTGCAGCCCTCCGCTCCTCCGCCTCTCTGCAGCCCTCCGCTCCTCCGCCTCTCTGCAGCCCTCCGCTCCTCCAGCCCTCCGCTCCTCCGCCTCTCTGCAGCCCTCCGCTCCTCCGCCTCTCTGCAGCCCTCCGCTCCTCCGCCTCTCTGCAGCCCTCCGCTCCTCCGCCTCTCTGCAGCCCTCCGCTCTCCCTTTCCTCCACTGACACCGACCAAAAAGGGGACTCAGTCTTCCAGCTGATGGCGGGAACTCGAGTCGCACTGCATTATTTCTGCCTCATGCACAAATTCATGTTGTTACTCCTATGATGACCAGAGAAAGGTGAAATATTCCTCAATATTAAAAAAGACCCAAGCCGCTAATAATAACAATGCAAGCCTATAGATACACTCTCCTACTCATTCATTACAGCTGCAGTGCTGGTTGTAGTGTGAGTGAAAGTAGGGAGAACGCACATTTTATGGCTTATAAAAGTGTTGAATGGAAAGTGTTGAAAGTGCTGAGTAAAAACCTAAACCGCTTTCTTTTACGCCTGCTACGTTACTGCAGACATGGTAATCTGAGCCATCCGATTGGCCAGTGGTAGGTCTATAGTGCACTTGATTTGTAACTAGCCGGCGCGCGGTGCAGCTGAATCGGGTGCAACTAAAACCGCAAGATGAATTTAAAAAAAAAGGAACACAAGGCTTATCGTTGGGTTTTTACTTAAATGTTCTGCGATCGACTAGAGATGCCTTGGAGATCGACCGGTTGGTGACTACTGGTCTATAGGATTCTAGTTCAATGTTTTAACCTTTCACCTCTCTCTCTCTCTCTCTCTCTCTCTCTCTGTCCTCTCTCTGGTCATGTGGTGCATCCCAATAGAATAGTGTATTCCTCTCTCTGGTCATGTGGTGCATCCCAATAGAATAGTGTATTCCTCTCTCTGGTCATGTGGTGCATCCCAATAGAATAGTGTATTCCTCTCTCTGGTCATGTGGTGCATCCCAATAGAATAGTGTATTCCTCTCTCTGGTCATGTGGTGCATCCCAATAGAATAGTGTATTCCTCTCCTCGTCTCTTTACCTTAATCTGATATGATAAAATGTGAACTGACTATAGGCAGTAAAACTTCCTGTATGCATCCTGCAGGTTACACCTGTCCTGTGACTTTAGACCCACAGTAGAGGCCCCACAGTAGAGGCCCCACAGTAGAAGACCCCACAGTAGGAGACCCCACAGTAGAAGACCCCACAGTAGAAGACCCCACAGTAGAAGACCCCACAGTAGGAGACCCCACAGTAGAGGCCCCACAGTAGGAGACCCCACAGTAGGAGACCCCACAGTGGGGCGGCAGGTAGCTTAGTGGGTAAGAGCGTTGTGCCAGTAACCGAAAGGTTAATCCCCGAGCCGACTAGGTGAAAAATCTGTCGATGTGCCCTTGAGCAAGGCACTTAACCCTAATTGCTCCTGTAAGTCGCTCTGGATAAGAGCGTCTGCTAAATGACAAAAAAAAAAAAAAAAAGACCCCACAGTAGAAGACCCCACAGTAGAGGCCCCACAGTAGGAGACCCCACAGTAGAGGCCCCACAGTAGGAGACCCCACAGTAGGAGACCCCACAGTAGAAGACCCCACAGTAGAGTCCCCACAGTAGAGACCCCACAGTAGAGGCCCCACAGTAGGAGACCCCACAGTAGGAGACCCCACAGTAGGAGACCCCACAGTAGAAGACCCCACAGTAGAATACCCCACAGTAGAGGCCCCACAGTAGAGGCCCCACAGTAGAGGCCCCACAGTAGAAGACCCCACAGTAGGAGACCCCACAGTAGGAGACCCCACAGTAGAGGCCCCACAGTAGAGGCCCCACAGTAGAAGACCCCACAGTAGGAGACCCCACAGTAGGAGACCCCACAGTAGAGGCCCCACAGTAGAGGCCCCACAGTAGAAGACCCCACAGTAGGAGACCCCACAGTAGGAGACCCCACAGTAGGAGACCCCACAGTAGAAGACCCCACAGTAGAAGACCCCACAGTAGAGGCCCCACAGTAGAATACCCCACAGTAGGAGACCCCACAGTAGAGGCCCCACAGTAGAAGACCCCACAGTAGAAGACCCCACAGTAGAATACCCCACAGTAGGAGACCCCACAGTAGAATACCCCACAGTAGAAGACCCCACAGTAGAAGACCCCACAGTAGAATACCCCACAGTAGAATACCCCACAGTAGAAGACCCCACAGTAGGAGACCCCACAGTAGAATACCCCACAGTAGAAGACCCCACAGTAGGAGACCCCACAGTAGAATACCCCACAGTAGAATACCCCACAGTAGGAGACCCCACAGTAGAATACCCCACAGTAGAGGCCCCACAGTAGAGGCCCCACAGTAGAGGCCCCACAGTAGAATACCCCACAGTAGAGGCCCCACAGTAGAGGCCCCACAGTAGGAGACCCCACAGTAGGAGACCCCACAGTAGAAGACCCCACAGTAGAAGACCCCACAGTAGAATACCCCACAGTAGGAGACCCCACAGTAGAAGACCCCACAGTAGAAGACCCCACAGTAGAGGCCCCACAGTAGAGGCCCCACAGTAGAATACCCCACAGTAGAAGACCCCACAGTAGAAGACCCCACAGTAGAAGACCCCACAGTAGAGGCCCCACAGTAGAGGCCCCACAGTAGAGGCCCCACAGTAGAGGCCCCACAGTAGAGGCCCCACAGTAGAGGCCCCACAGTAGAGACCCCACAGTAGAGGCCCCACAGTAGAGGCCCCACAGTAGAGACCCCACAGTAGAGGCCCCACAGTAGGAGACCCCCACAGTAGAAGACCCCACAGTAGTAGCATGATCTAGATACAGTTGAAGTCGGAAGTTTACATACACTTAGGTTGGAGTCATTAAAACTCGTTTTTCAACCACTCCACAAATTTCTTGTTAACAAACTATAGTTTTGGCAAGTCGGTTAGGACATCTACTTTGTGCATGACACAAGTACTTTTTTCAACAATTGTTTACAGACAGATTATTTCACTTATAATTCACTGTATCACAATTCCAGTGGGTCAGAAGTTTACATACACTAAGTTGACTGTGCCTTTTAAACAGCTTGGAAAATTCCAGAAAATGATGTCATGGCTTTAGACGCTTCTGATAGGCTAATTGACATCATTTGAGTCAATTGGAGGTGTAAGTGTGGATGTATTTCAAGGCCTACCTTCAAACTCAGTGCCTCTTTGCTTGACATCATGGGAAAATCAAAAGAAATCAGCCAAGACCTCAGAAAGAAAATTGTAGACCTCCACAAGTCTGGTTCATCCTTGGGAGCAATTTCTAAAAGCCTGAAGGTACCACGTTCATTTGAAAAAAAAACAATAGTACGCAAGTATAAACACCATGGGACCACGCAGCCGTCATACCGCTCAGGAAGGAGACGTGTTCTGTCTCCTAGAGTTGAACGTACTTTGGTGCAAAAAGTGCAAATCAATCCCAGAACAACAGCAAAGGACCTTGTGAAGATGCTGGAGGAAACAGGTACAAAAGTATCTATATCCACAGTAAAACTAGTCCTATATCAACATATCCTAAAAGGCAGCTCAGCAAGGAAGAAGCCACTGCTCCAAAACCGCCATAAAAAAGCCAGACTACGGTTTGCAACTGCACATGGGGACAAAGATCGTACTTTTTGAAGAAATGTCCTCTGGTCTGATGAAACAAAAATAGAACTGTTTGGCCATAATGATCATCGTTATGTTTGGAGGAAAAAGGGGGTGCTTGTAAGCCGAAGTACACCATCCCAACCGTGAAGCACGGGGGTGGCAGCATCATGCTGTGGGGGTGCTTTGCTGCAGGAGGGACTGGTGCACTTCACAAAATAGATGGCATCATGAGGAAGGAAAATTATGTGGATATATTGAAGCTACATCTCAAGACATCAATCAGGAAGTTAAAGCTTTGTCGCAAATGGGTCTTCCAAATAGACAATGACCCCAAGCATACTTCCAAAGTTGTGGCAAAAGGGCTTAAGGACAACAAAGTCAAGGTATTGGAGTGGCCATCGCAAAGCCCTGACCTCAAGCCTATAGAACATTTGTGGGCAGAACTGAAAAAGCATGTGTGAGCAAGGAGGCATACAAATCTGACTCAGTTACACCAGCTCTGTCAGGAGGAATGGGCCAAAATTCACCCAATTTATTGTGGGAAGCTTGTGGAAGGCTACCCGAAACGTTTGACCCAAATTAAACAATTTAAAGGCAATGCTACCAAATACTAATTGAGTGTATGTAAACTTCTGACCCACTGGGAATGTGATGTTAGAAATAAAAGCTGAAATAAATCATTCTCTCTAATATTATTCTGACATTTCACAATCTTAAAATAAAGTGGTGATCCTAACTGACCTAAAACAGGGAATTTTTACTTGGATTAAATGTCAGGAATTGTGAAACACTGAGTTTAAATGTATTTGGCTAAGGTGTATGTAAACTTCCGACTTCAACTGTACATAATGACTTGCGTAGAGCTTCTTTTATTGAATGCACATCTCTTTATAGGATTACGTGGATGTGGGGAACCCAAGACTCCTGGAAACAGGAGGGAAGGACAGCCACGACTCAAAAAGAATCAACCAGTACTGAATTTAGTACATCTAGACATTGACAACTCCAGTCAGCTTTGAGATGATGCTGTATCTAAACTGATATACTTGTACATATGATATCTGGATTGGTGATAAAGTAAACAATATACGTCTACTATCTCAGGCAAGCTCATGATCATTTCAAATCATTTGTAGTAGATATTCTGTTAATTATACATGTTCTTATGGCACTACTGCCAATGATGTAAATACACTGTAAGAAGTAACAATGAGTTGTGTAATATTTCAGGAAATACTATTTTTATTCATTAAAAAAAATAGGTTTAATAATAACAGTGGTTTATTGGCTGGGTCATCTTGGCCCAGGGACTATTAGCACTCAATGGGTGCATCCCAAATAGCACACTATTCCCTATATAATGCACTACTTTTGACCAGAGCCCTATGGGGTAAGTAGTGCACTATATAGGGAATAGGGTGCCATTTTGGGAAGCGCGCAATGACAAAAGTGGAAGTTCTTGTTGAGCAGCTTTGCACTCTTTGCTGCACAATGAATTTCCCTGCTGGGACAATAAAGTCTGAATTCAACATCCAATTGGGACTGGTCTCTTTAATACCGTTGTAAACACACTGTACACACAACAGGATCAGTATACCTCACACGTTGGCCCCCTCAACAGGAGTCATTTCACGGTATGATTGTGTCCCAAATGGCACCCTATTCCCTACATAGAGCCCTATTGGCCCAGGTCAAAAGTAGTGCACTATATAGGGAATGGGGTGCAATTTGGGACACATAATATGATTAGTCCCTTGTTGTTCAGAGATGTAGCCTAGGCCTAGATATGTAATCTACAGACCCTGTGTTAGGCTACTTCTTTAAATCCACAGGTGAGGTTTAATCCAAAGTGTTCGGTCTCTGAATCCACTCTGAGTCCTCTTCCTGTCTGTCATTTCCTTCTAGCACTGATGATTTACACCCCTCTTCTTCTCCTCCTGTCTCTCCCTGCACTGTGGATCCTCTGTCCTCCTCTCTGTGGATCCTCTGTCTCTCCCTGCACTGTGGATCCTCTGTCCTCCTCTCTGTGGATCCTCTGTCCTCCTCTCTGTGGATCCTCTGTCCTCCTCTCTGTGGATCCTCTGTCCTCCTCTCTGTTGATCCTCTGTCCTCCTCTCTGTGGATCCTCTGTCCTCCTCTCTGTGGATCCTCTGTCCTCCTCTCTGTGGAGCCTCTGTCCTCTCTGTGGATCCTCTGTCCTCCTCTCTGTTGATCCTCTGTCATCCTCTCTGTTGATCCTCTGTCCTCCTCTCTGTGGATCCTCTGTCCTCCTCTCTGTGGATCCTCTGTCCTCCTCTCTGTGGATCCTCTGTCCTCCTGTCTGTTGATCCTCTGTCCTCCTTTCTGTTGATCCTCTGTCCTCCTCTCTGTTGATCCTCTGTCCTCCTCTCTGTGGATCCTCTGTCCTCCTCTCTGTGGATCATCTGTCCTCCTCTCTGTGGATCCTCTGTCCTCCTCTCTGTTGATCCTCTGTCCTCCTCTCTGTGGATCCTCTGTCCTCCTCTCTGTGGATCCTCTGTCCTCCTCTCTGTGGATCATCTGTCTCTCCCTGCACTGTGGATCCTCTGTCCTCCTCTCTGTGGATCCTCTGTCCTCCTCTCTTTGGATCCTCTGTCCTCCTCTCTGTGGATCCTCTGTCCTCCTCTCTGTGGATCCTATGTCCTCCTCTCTGTGGATCCTATGTCCTCCTCTCTGTTGATCCTCTGTCCTCCTCTCTGTGGATCCTCTGTCTCTCCCTGCACTGTGGATCCTCTGTCCTCCTCTCTGTGGATCCTCTGTCCTCCTCTCTGTGGATTCTCTGTCCTCCTCTCTGTGGATCCTCTGTCCTCCTCTCTGTGGATTCTCTGTCCTCCTCTCTGTGGATCCTCTGTCCTCCTCTCTGTTGATCCTCTGTCCTCCTCTCTGTTGATCCTCTGTCCTCCTCTCTGTGGATCCTCTGTCCTCCTCTCTGTGGATCCTCTGTCCTCTCTGTTGATCCTCTGTCCTCCTCTCTGTGGATCCTCTGTCCTCCTCTCTGTGGATCCTCTGTCCTCCTCTCTGTTGATCCTCTGTCATCCTCTCTGTTGATCCTCTGTCCTCCTCTCTGTGGATCCTCTGTCCTCCTCTCTGTTGATCCTCTGTCCTCCTCTCTGTGGATCCTCTGTCCTCCTCTCTGTGGATCCTCTGTCCTCCTCTCTGTGGAGCCTCTGTCCTCTCTGTTGATCCTCTGTCCTCCTCTCTGTGGATCCTCTGTCCTCCTCTCTGTGGATCCTCTGTCCTCCTCTCTGTTGATCCTCTGTCATCCTCTCTGTTGATCCTCTGTCCTCCTCTCTGTGGATCCTCTGTCCTCCTCTCTGTGGATCCTCTGTCCTCCTCTCTGTGGATCCTCTGTCCTCCTCTCTGTTGATCCTCTGTCCTCCTTTCTGTTGATCCTCTGTCCTCCTCTCTGTTGATCCTCTGTCCTCCTCTCTGTGGATCCTCTGTCCTCCTCTCTGTGGATCATCTGTCCTCCTCTCTGTGGATCCTCTGTCCTCCTCTCTGTTGATCCTCTGTCCTCCTCTCTGTGGATCCTCTGTCCTCCTCTCTGTGGATCCTCTGTCCTCCTCTCTGTGGATCCTCTGTCCTCCTCTCTGTGGATCCTCTGTCCTCCTCTCTGTTGATCCTCTGTCCTCCTTTCTGTTGATCCTCTGTCCTCCTCTCTGTTGATCCTCTGTCCTCCCTCTCTGTGGATCCTCTGTCCTCCTCTCTGTGGATCATCTGTCCTCCTCTCTGTGGATCCTCTGTCCTCCTCTCTGTTGATCCTCTGTCCTCCTCTCTGTGGATCCTCTGTCCTCCTCTCTGTGGATCCTCTGTCCTCCTCTCTGTGGATCATCTGTCTCTCCCTGCACTGTGGATCCTCTGTCCTCCTCTCTGTGGATCCTCTGTCCTCCTCTCTTTGGATCCTCTGTCCTCCTCTCTGTGGATCCTCTGTCCTCCTCTCTGTGGATCCTATGTCCTCCTCTCTGTGGATCCTATGTCCTCCTCTCTGTTGATCCTCTGTCCTCCTCTCTGTGGATCCTCTGTCTCTCCCTGCACTGTGGATCCTCTGTCCTCCTCTCTGTGGATCCTCTGTCCTCCTCTCTGTGGATTCTCTGTCCTCCTCTCTGTGGATCCTCTGTCCTCCTCTCTGTTGATCCTCTGTCCTCCTCTCTGTGGATCCTATGTCCTCCTCTCTGTGGATCCTCTGTCCTCCTCTCTGTGGATCCTCTGTCCTCTCTGTTGATCCTCTGTCCTCCTCTCTGTGGATCCTCTGTCCTCCTCTCTGTTGATCCTCTGTCATCCTCTCTGTTGATCCTCTGTCCTCCTCTCTGTGGATCCTCTGTCCTCCTCTCTGTGGATCCTCTGTCCTCCTCTCTGTGGATCCTCTGTCCTCCTCTCTGTTGATCCTCTGTCCTCCTTTCTGTTGATCCTCTGTCCTCCTCTCTGTTGATCCTCTGTCCTCCTTTCTGTTGATCCTCTGTCCTCCTCTCTGTTGATCCTCTGTCCTCCTCTCTGTTGATCCTCTGTCCTCCTCTCTGTGGATCCTCTGTCCTCCTCTCTGTGGATCATCTGTCCTCCTCTCTGTGGATCCTCTGTCCTCCTCTCTGTTGATCCTCTGTCCTCCTCTCTGTGGATCCTCTGTCCTCCTCTCTGTGGATCCTCTGTCCTCCTCTCTGTGGATCATCTGTCTCTCCCTGCACTGTGGATCCTCTGTCCTCCTCTCTTTGGATCCTCTGTCCTCCTCTCTTTGGATCCTCTGTCCTCCTCTCTGTGGATCCTCTGTCCTCCTCTCTGTGGATCCTATGTCCTCCTCTCTGTGGATCCTATGTCCTCCTCTCTGTTGATCCTCTGTCCTCCTCTCTGTTGATCCTCTGTCCTCCTCTCTGTTGATCCTCTGTCCTCCTCTCGTTCTGTCTCTTCTGACAGTGGACCCCACTCTTCCTCCTCTCCTTCACCCTCTTCCTCCAGTTGACCCCAGTCCAGCTCTATTTCAAACTCATCCTCCACTGGTCCCCCGTCCTCCTCTTCCTCCTGTCTTCCAGTCTCCTCCATTGATTCAGTAGGAGGGGGGTCGGGGGAAGACTTCACCGCTGGCACTATGTTGGAAGAACAGCTCACAGTCCTCCCTCCAGCATCTAATGTTGATGTTGTTGTACCCAGCTGTCTTCATCTCTTTCTGCTTATTGAGGACATTGCTGTGTGTGGTTGTTAACCCCCCCTTGGGTCAGTGTTGAGTTGATGACATAGGCCAGTGCAGAAAGCCTGGGGTTTCTACCTTTCAGGGCCACAGAGACAGCCACACAGTTGTGGATGGTGGAACCACCTGTTGCAGTATTGATGGTGGTATAAAGCCATGGTGTCTTCCTGGACAACTCATCATCCAATGCTTCATATGAAAAAGCCTTCATATTCTCCAACGAGGTACTACTCAAGATTGCAAGGTTCAGCAGAAGTCAAATAATTTAAGGGTCTTGCATATGCCTTGACCTCTGCTTCTATTTTCTGTGTCATCTGCTTTCTAATTTCTTGACACATGGTCTCATTTGTCAAGGCTAACCTGACTAATCTTGAATTAAATTCAGCTGATCTATCGATCGCTCCATTCATCACATCGTGGAGAAGAAACGTTAGCGGGCGTGGCGTTTGGCCGGAGAGGATGGGTAACCAGGCAACATCTACGGCTGCGTTTACACAGGAAGCCCAAGGTCAAGATCCCCTGCTCAGACGTTGCATGCATCAAACAATGGTTGCGTGTCAGGTCATCGACTGACAGATTGCTATAACCTATGATACGTAAAATACTTTGTAGAAAAAAACGTTGTAAGATCTGGCATGTGTCAGCAATGCCTGGGCAGAGGAACGCTCCCCAATTCTGATATTTTTTCCACTAATTGGTTTTTTGACCGATCAGGGGTGTATTCATTACGCCGACTGTTACAAAACGTGTTGCAAAATGTTTTTTTGCAACAAACAGTTTACTCCAAAAGCAAAACGCTTTGCAACAAAAACAAGTTTCTATTGGACATATTCAGGTAGGTCCCTCCCCGTTTCATTCCGTTTGCGGTAAACTATTTCCGTTGCGAGACGTAATGAATACAACCCTGATATTTTCACATCAGATATTTTTCAGAGCTGATATGATTAGTCAAAAGACCAAATATTGAAGAAGAAAGATACCGCCTGCACTGATCGGTTGAGGGACAACTATGGTTTCAGGGAGCAAGTGTTGTCTTCTTGACTCCCCTGTCTGTTTCAGATGGACTCGGCTCACGTTCAAATGATGTGTTCTTGACTCCCCTGTCTGTTTTCAGATGGACTCGGCTCCCGTTCATGCTTCCTCTTCTCGCTCGTCCCGGGTGCATGTTGCTCTGATTGCCATTTCTTTAAAACGTTTACAGATTCCTCTATCCTGAGGAATTGTCGATAGCACTTAGCACAAATTCTGCCCGACTTCACCCCTGGCGCATCAGTTCGCATTAAACCGGTGGCAAAGAATCTGTCGCATAACTTTTTTTCTTTTGAGGCCTTGGGCTTGTCAAATATTATTTGGGTTGCCTGTAATGTCCCCTTGATGCGCAGATTTTGTCCGCAGAGCCGACAGGTCTTCTCTATGGATGGATATGGGTCTGATATACCTTGAAAACTATGTAGAATTAACGTCTGGCTGTAAAGCACTAGGCCAACGGCAGCCATTGTTGTTTGTTTAAGATCCTCTGCATCTTTCTGAACACACCAAAGATGGTGGATAAATGAAGAGGTCACTCAGGCCATTTACCATTGTAAAAAGGTCAGTTCCGGTCTACTCCCATAGACACCAATGCAATAGCAGCTGGGTCTGGTCAACTGAGTTCATTGACTTTCATTGAATCAGAAAAAAACAGCGAGTGGGGTGTTTCGCTTCCTCTTCCGTCTGATAAATCGCATACATACATTGGCTTTGATACTTTAATTAGTCTCTGGCTCCCCCTTGTGGATACACATGAAGTATGCAGTAGGCTACACAGTTTTTATACTATACAGTTATTCTACACGTGTGTGTGTGTGGTGTTCCACTTGACTATCAGTTCATAGTTCTATGACCAAATCCTCAATTCAAAGTCCAATCGAAAGTCCAATTAACGTCTTGGGTTGCACCTGTACAATCGTAGCTACCGAATACCTGGCGGACATGTCGGGTAGCCACACTAGTTACCACAGCCACAAAGTCATAAACCCCGTCTATAGGGGTTATATATTTACAGGGAAAACATATCTACAATTTATTTTGTTAAAATGTGATTTCAACCTAACCTTAACCACACTGCTAACCTTATGCCCAACCCTTACATTTTTGATTTCGTTAATTATTACTGTATAGCCAGTTTTGACTTTGTGGCTGTGATATCTAGTGGAAACCTGTCGCCAGCGTGGTAGAGGAACAATTTATGTTTCTACGTCAGAGAGTTCCCTGTGACCTCATTGGAAGAGCAATTCGACCAGTGATGCTGCGTTCAAAACAACAGGGAACTCGAAACTCGGAAATCTCCGACTTCAGTGCGTTCAAGACAACTGGCAACTCGAAAAAAAAAACGCGGTACGACTGGGAAAAATCGTTTTGAACGGTCATCAAAATTGAAACTCTTACAGCTTTCTAGAGCTCCGACTTTCCGACCGGAAGATCACTAATGTCATGATTTCACCTCGTTATTTTCCCGAGTTCTCAGTTGTCTTGTATTCACCATTAGACAGCTAACCCCTAGGTGACTGCCATAATGAGTGATCATCATCAAGTGTACATCCGTATACTACGGATTCGGGATTCTATTACCGCATATACTGTAATATGAGTTCATAAATAAATGTCGAATATATTTCGAGATATTTTCGCTTTTGGTGGCTAGAGGTCGCTGAACAGTTGCATCATCTTTGTTCCGAATGAGGCGGGAGCGCGCTGTCTGATCTGGAGCTACAATGACAGGCCGACAATTCAGATTACCTTGGTGACAGCCAGTAGTAACTGACTGAATATGGGACAAGAGGTTTTGGTTTATTGGCCCAACATCATAGGTGAGAGAAATACTTTTTGTTGTTGTTTGGTAGCAATGGTCAGGTGGTCTACTGTCATTCGTCCAGAGACCAATGGCTAGTGTAATGTATAGGAAGCAATAAGCTCCATTAAATAATGTATAATAATGTATTATTAGTTGTACAATTTACTGTAAAGGAGGACTAATTTGTAACAGTATTCTTGATTTTTCTCTCACATCTTCATTTTTCATTCTGGTTACAGGTTATATACGCCTAGTACTTATACTTTCTGCTTGGAATGCCTTCAACAATCCACCCGTGTTTCTGTCTACCTACTCAATCTCTATCATTCTAGATGGTAAATAATAACAAGTGAATCATCTTCAAACCCATGTTTAAACATAAAATAAATGCAAAAAATTATGATTGTGATATACCTATTTAAAAGTAGTCCAAAGTTAGCATGCATATTCCATTTGCCACATCAGTTTACACTTTATGACAGACTCCTCAATTCCAAGTTAAATCCCATTACGATAACTTCCAGTTGCACCTGTGTATAGTTATGCCTATTGAACAGTAGCCCACAGTTTCTGTGTTTTTTTGTACCATAGGCTTCACATTAACATCTGTAGTTCCTGTGTTGTCCAGGGCTGGATGGACGGCTAGCTCGGGGGGCTTGGGCAGACCTCCAGGTTTGGGGCCTGGCTAGACGTGGTGATAGACGACCTTGGGAGAAGCATGGTGTGGAACCAGCTGTATGAAGTAGGTAGGCTATGTACCGTCAACACAGAGGCTGCGTCCCAAATGCCACCCTATTCCCTATATAGTGCACTACTACTTTTGACCAGAGCCTTATGGGTCCTGGTCAAAAGTAATGCACTATATAGGGAATAGTGGGCCATTTGTAGCCCAATAATGGTGAGTGCACCGTGAACTATCAGATCCTCCTCTCCACCCTCTCAGGGCTGGGCGTCTCAGGCTCTGCACACTCCTGGATTGCCTCCTACCTGGCAGGCCGCTCCTACCAGGTGACGTGGAGAGGATCTGTGTCTGCACCACGTACTCTCGCTACTGGTGTCCTCCAGGGCTCGGTTCTAGGCCCCCTCCTCTTTTCTCTACACGGCTCCGTCATATCCTCAGATGGTCTCTCCTATCATTGCTATGCGGATGACACTCAACTACTTTTCTCCTTACTCCCTTTTAACACCCAGGTGGCAACATGCATCTCTGCGTGCCTGGCAGATATCTCAGATTGGATGTCGGCCCACCACCTCAAGCTCAACCTCGACAAGACAGAGCTGCTCTTCCTCCCGGGAAAGGGCTGCACGCTCCAAGACCTCTCCATCACGGTTGACAACTCCACGGTGTCCCCCTCCTAGAGTGCAAAGAACCTTGGCATTACCCTGGACAACACCCTGTCGTTCTCTGCAAATATCAAAGCAGTGACTCGCTCCTGCAGGTTCATGCGCTACAACATCTGTAGACTACGACCCTACCTCACACAGGAAGCGGCGCAGGTCCTAATCCAGGCTCTTGTCATTTCCTGTCTAGACTACTGCAACTCTGTTGGCTGGGCTCCCCACTTGTGCCATCAAACCCCTGGAGCTCATCCAGAAATCCGCAGCCTTTCAGGATACATTGACTTCTCACACTATGTTCCTGAAACACAGAGCACTACTGAAAACGTATCTCTTTCTGTGCAACGTTGAACTTGTTGAACCGCCAGTTTGAGCCTCGAGGCAACTTTCAGTTGTGCATTTTTCTCCACGTAATGACATGTTCACTAAATAACCTGTATAGCAAGTAACTGCAGGGCAACACATAATGAACGCTATCAACCGCTTATGATGTATTGTCTGTCTTCAATATGTAGGCCTTAGTATGCCAGCGTCCATATCATCTGTTCTGTTCTGTTCTAGTGGGGCTGGCTGGTATCTTCAGTGGAGTGGTGTGTGTTTGTGTGTAACCATCATGGCCCGTGGTGCCCAGTGGAAGAGCAGCTTCACAGACAGCCCTCTGTGGGTACAGACCATCATGGCCCGTGGTGCCCAGTGGAAGAGCAGCTTCACAGACAGCCCTCTGTGGGTACAGACCATCATGGCCCGTGGTGCCCAGTGGAAGAGCAGCTTCACAGACAGCCCTCTGTGGGTACAGACCGTCATGGCCCGTGGTGCCCAGTGGAAGAGCAGCTTCACAGACAGCCCTCTGTGGGTACAGACCGTCATGGCCCGTGGTGCCCAGTGGAAGAGCAGCTTCACAGACAGCCCTCTGTGGGTACAGACCATCATGGCCCGTGGTGCCCAGTGGAAGAGCAGCTTCACAGACACCCCTCTGTGGGTACAGACCATCATGGCCCGTGGTGCCCAGTGGAAGAGCAGCTTCACAGACAGCCCTCTGTGGGTACAGACCATCATGGCCCGTGGTGCCCAGTGGAAGAGCAGCTTCACAGACACCCCTCTGTGGGTACAGACCATCATGGCCCGTGGTGCCCAGTGGAAGAGCAGCTTCACAGACAGCCCTCTGTGGGTACAGACCATCATGGCCCGTGGTGCCCAGTGGAAGAGCAGCTTCACAGACAGCCCTCTGTGGGTACAGACCATCATGGCCCGTGGTGCCCAGTGGAAGAGCAGCTTCACAGACACCCCTCTGTGGGTACAGACCATCATGGCCCGTGGTGCCCAGTGGAAGAGCAGCTTCACAGACAGCCCTCTGTGGGTACAGACCATCATGGCCCGTGGTGCCCAGTGGAAGAGCAGCTTCACAGACACCCCTCTGTGGGTACAGACCATCATGGCCCGTGGTGCCCAGTGGAAGAGCAGCTTCACAGACACCCCTCTGTGGGTACAGACCATCATGGCCCGTGGTGCCCAGTGGAAGAGCAGCTTCACAGACACCCCTCTGTGGGTACAGACCATCATGGCCCGTGGTGCCCAGTGGAAGAGCAGCTTCACAGACAGCCCTCTGTGGGTACAGACCATCATGGCCCGTGGTGCCCAGTGGAAGAGCAGCTTCACAGACAGCCCTCTGTGGGTACAGACCATCATGGCCCGTGGTGCCCAGTGGAAGAGCAGCTTCACAGATAGCCCTCTGTGGGTACAGACCATCATGGCCCGTGGTGCCCAGTGGAAGAGCAGCTTCACAGACAGCCCTCTGTGGGTACAGACCATCATGGCCCGTGGTGCCCAGTGGAAGAGCAGCTTCACAGACAGCCCTCTGTGGGTACAGACCATCATGGCCCGTGGTGCCCAGTGGAAGAGCAGCTTCACAGACACCCCTCTGTGGGTACAGACCATCATGGCCCGTGGTGCCCAGTGGAAGAGCAGCTTCACAGACAGCCCTCTGTGGGTACAGACCATCATGGCCCGTGGTGCCCAGTGGAAGAGCAGCTTCACAGACAGCCCTCTGTGGGTACAGACCATCATGGCCCGTGGTGCCCAGTGGAAGAGCAGCTTCACAGACAGCCCTCTGTGGGTACAGACCATCATGGCCCGTGGTGCCCAGTGGAAGAGCAGCTTCACAGACAGCCCTCTGTGGGTACAGACCATCATGGCCCGTGGTGCCCAGTGGAAGAGCAGCTTCACAGACAGCCCTCTGTGGTACAGACCATCATGGCCCGTGGTGCCCAGTGGAAGAGCAGCTTCACAGACAGCCCTCTGTGGGTACAGACCATCATGGCCCGTGGTGCCCAGTGGAAGAGCAGCTTCACAGACAGCCCTCTGTGGGTACAGACCATCATGGCCAAAGGTAAAGGGCTAATCCCCTATACTGTATGTCTGAAGCCAGCCTTTAGTCTATGACATGTTTTTCATAAACGTGTCACAGAAGTGGTCTGCCAAAGTAAGATGTTCTAATAAGGGGTTCTCTGCTGTAGCTACCAGTCATGTTTTGGTTCATCTCAATGAGCAATATATTAGAACATAGAATCAGATGGACCTGGGACCTGATTCTAGACACTGAGACACTTCTGAATACAGGCCCTGGTTTTCAGACTGAAGTGAATGGAAAGATCCTGGAACATTCTCTCTCATGTTGCTAGGGAGATCCTGGAACATTCTTTCTCATGTTGCTAGGGAGATCCTGGAACATTCTCTCTCATGTTGCTAGTGAGATCCTGGAACATTCTCTCTCATGTTGCTAGAGAGATCCTGGAACATTCTCTCTCATGTTGCTAGGGAGATCCTGGAACATTCTCTCTCATGTTGCTAGGGAGATCCTGGAACATTCTCTCTCATGTTGCTAGGGAGATCCTGGAACATTCTCTCTCATGTTGCTAGGGAGATCCTGGAACATTCTCTCTCATGTTGCTAGGGAGATCCTGGAACATTCTCTCTCATGTTGCTAGAGAGATCCTGGAACATTCTCTCTCATGTTGCTAGAGAGAGATCCTGGAACATTCTCTCTCATGTTGCTAGGGAGATCCTGGAACATTCTCTCTCATGTTGCTAGGGTTTCGGATGCCCCTGGGGACGTTGGTGATTGGTGGTTTACACGGCCTACCCCTGTGGCTGTATGGGTACCAGCGGGGGGTCCTCACCCACCCCCTCTGTGCCCCCCTCTGGCTGCAGACACTGGGGACTCTGATCCTGGCAGCAGGGAGGCTCCTGGGTGTCTCAGTGGAGGTAAGACACAACTGTCTCCTGGGATTACACTGATGTAAACACATACTCACACACGTTGACACTCTGTAGTTAGACTATATGTATCCCTATATGGATATACTGTAGTTAGACTATATGTATCCCTATATGGATATACTGTAGTTAGACAATATGTATCCCTATATGGATATACTGTAGTTAGACAATATGTATCCCCATATAGATATACTGTAGTTAGACAATATGTATCCCTATATAGATATACTGTAGTTAGACTATATGTATCCCTATATAGATATACTGTAGTTAGACAATATGTATCCCTATATAGATATACTGTAGTTAGACAATATGTATCCCTATATGGATATACTGTAGTTAGACAATATGTATCCCCATATAGATATACAGTAGTTAGACAATATGTATCCCTATATAGATATACTGTAGTTAGACAATATGTATCCCTATATGGATATACTGTAGTTAGACAATATGTATCCCCATATAGATATACTGTAGTTAGACAATATGTATCCCTATATAGATATACTGTAGTTAGACTATATGTATCCCTATATGGATATACTGTAGTTAGACAATATGTATCCCTATATGGATATACTGTAGTTAGACAATATGTATCCCCATATAGATATACTGTAGTTAGACAATATGTATCCCCATATAGATATACTGTAGTTAGACAATATGTATCCCTATATAGATATACTGTAGTTAGACTATATGTATCCCTATATAGATATACTGTAGTTAGACAATATGTATCCCTATATAGATATACTGTAGTTAGACAATATGTATCCCTATATAGATATACTGTAGTTAGACAATATGTATCCCTATATGGATATACTGTAGTTAGACAATATGTATCCCTATATGGATATACTGTAGTTAGACAATATGTATCCCTATATGGATATACTGTAGTTAGACAATATGTATCCCTATATGGATATACTGTAGTTAGACAATATGTATCCCTATATAGATATACTGTAGTTAGACAATATGTATCCCTATATGGATATACTGTAGTTAGACAATATGTATCCCTATATGGATATACTGTAGTTAGACAATATGTATCCCTATATGGATATACTTTACTATGTATCTCTGACTCATTATTTTATACAGACAAAACAATTCTGTTCTGAACATACAATGTAATTTTAATTGGAGGAGGCACAGGAGTTCAGTAATATCATATCCACCAATCATGACTAATTATCCCATATGCTCTCTGTTTATTTGGCTCAGGAGTTTGACATCATCGTCTGACGTGTGGTGGGGGTTCACTCACTGGCACTGCTTCATTGGTTGTACGAAGCAATCCAGATCTGTTTGTGCCATCGTGTCAACGCCTTGGCATGACAAGGCGGGGCATGACGGCACAATCAGACTGGTAGCCAAGCTAGCAATGCACTTTATAATTTTCCTTAAAACATTCCAATTAAAGATCTTTGTTGTGTCTTGGGTTTTCTGGCCCCGTTTATACCTGGTTCTAACTTGCGTCCTTAGTTCTGATCTTGTCCACATTCTGATTGTGCCGACATTTTTAGACGAGGTGTAGATGATTAAGACACACGTTGTGACCTGATTGTGATCTGATCTTCCTGACCACCTCCGGAGGTAGTGCATTGTGTCTGGATATCTTACAAGTCTGGACAGAGAAACCATTTACACTGAACAAAAATATATAAAACGCAACGTGCAACAATTTCAACGATTTTACTGAGTTACAAGTTCATATAAGGAAATCAGTAAACTGAAATAAATTCATTAGGCCCTAATCTATGTATATCACATTCTGATTGGTTGGGCCTTGGGAGGGCGTGGGATGGCATAGGCCCACCCACTACGGAGCCAGGCCCACCCACTACGGAGCCAGGCCCACCCACTACGGAGCCAGGCCCACCCACTACGGAGCCAGGCCCACCCACTATGGAGCCAGGCCCACCCACTACGGAGCAAGGCCCACCCACTACGGAGCCAGGCCCACCCACTACGGAGCCAGGCCCACCCACTACGGAGCAAGGCCCAACCAATCAGAATATGTTTTTCCACACAAAAGGGCTTTATTACAGACAGAAATACTCCTCAGTTTCATCATCTGTCCGGGTGGCTGGTCTCAGACGATCTCGCAGGTGAAGAAGCAGGAAACATTTATTTTATTTCAGCTCATGAAACATGGGACCAACACTTTTCATGTTGTGTTTATATTTTAGTTCAGTATAAAATCATAATTATTCCACCCCCTAAAATCACTGACAGGTGGCACCATTGACTGATTACATCAATGTGTCTTACAATAAATAAATAAATAAATATCATTTTGAAAGAATATAAATCATTTGCATAAAGGAAGGAAATCTGGTCACAACATATTTGTGAGAAAGCATTTAGAGCTGCATTTTGATATTGTAATGTAACATAAATAGTTGTGGATTGGAGATGTAGTGCCTGGTGGTGTTCCTCCGTTACTATGGCATCAGTGTATTGAATCTGATCCTGGTGGTGTTCCTCCGTTACTATGGCATCAGTGTATTGAATCTGATCCTGGTGGTGTTCCTCCGTTACTATGGCATCAGTGTATTGAATCTGATCCTGGTGGTGTTCCTCCGTTACTATGGCATCGGTGTATTGAATCTGATCCTGGTGGTGTTCCTCCATTACTATGGCATCGGTGTATTGAATCTGATCCTGGTGGTGTTCCTCCGTTACTATGGCATCGGTGTATTGAATCTGATCCTGGTGGTGTTCCTCCGTTACTATGGCATCAGTGTATTGAATCTGATCCCTTTATGCCTAGTATGTAAATTACTATCATCTTAGCAACTAAATGCACAGCTGGGGTAAGAAAAAACATTTACACTGAATATAAATATAAACGCAACATGCAACAATTTCTGAGAGTTACAGTTCATGTAAGGAAATCAGTCAATTGAAATAAATAAATTAGGCCCTAATCTATGGATTTCACATGACTGGGAGTACAGATATGCATCTGTTGGTCACAGATACCTAAAAAAAAAAGTACGGGCGTGGATCAGAAAACCAGTCAGTATCTGGTGTGACCACCATTTGCCTCATGCAGCGCGACACATCTCCTTCGCATAGAGTTGACCCGGCTGTTGATCGTGGCCTGTGGAATGTTGTCCCACTCCTCTTCAATGGCTGGGCGAAGTTACTGGATATTGGTGGGAACTGGAACACGCTGTCGTACACGTCGATCCAGAGCATCCCATACATGCTCAATGGGTAACATGTCTGGTGAGTATGCAGGCCATGGAAGAACTGCGTTATATTCAGCTTCCAGGAATTGTGTACAAATCTTTGCGAAATGGGGCCGTGCATTATCATGCTGAAACATGAGGTGATGGCGGCGGATGAATGGCACGACAATGGGCCTCAGGATCTCGTCACGGCATCTCTGTGCATTCAAATTGCCATCGATAAAATGCAATTGTGTTAGTTGTCCGTAGATTATGCCTGCCCATACCATAACCCCATCGCCACCATGGGGCACTCTGTTCACAATGTTGACATCAGCAAAAAGCTCGCCCACACAACGCCATACACACTGTCTACCATCTGCCTGGTACAGTTTAAACTGGGATTAATCCGTGAAGAGCACATGTCTCCAGCGTGCCAGTGGCCATCGAAGGTGAGCATTTACCCACTGAAGTCAGTTACGATGCCGAACTGCAGTCAGGTCGACCCTGGTAAGGATGGCGAGCACGCAGATGAGCTTCCCTGAGACGGTTTCTGACAGTTTGTGCAGAAATCCTTCTGTTGTGCAAACCCACAGTTTCATCAGCTGTCCGGGTGGCTGGTCTCAGACGATCCCGCAGGTGAAGAAGATGGATGTGGAGGTACTGGGCTGGCGTGGTTACACGTGGTCTGCGGTTGTGAGGCCGGTTGGATGTACTGCCAAATTCTCTAAAATGACATCCCTATATTAGAAATTAACATTAAATTCTCTGGCAACAGCTCTGGTGGACATTCATGCAGTCAGCATGCCAATTGCATGCTCCCTCAAAACCTGAGACATTGTGTTGCGTGACAAAACTGCACATTTTAGAGTTGCCTTTTATTGTCCCCAGCACAAGGTGCAGCTGTGTAATGATCGTGCTGTTTAATCAGCTTCTTGATAAGCCACACCTGTCAGGTGGATGGATTATCTTGGCAAAGGAGAAATGCTCACTAACAGGGATGTAAACAAATTTGTGCCCAACATTTGAGAGAAATAAGCTTTTTGTGCATATGGTACATTCCTGGGATCTTTTATTTCAGCTCATGAAACATGGGACCAACACTTTACATGTTGTGTTTATATTTTGGTTCAGTATAGATAAAATACAGAATTCTAAGTCATCAAAACATGGTACACGGTGTCACAGATTTGATTTGGTAGAAGAATACAACATCTAGGGACTCGAAAGACAGAAATGCACTTCCACTCTTTTTTAGAGCTCACAGCTTTATTTAGCTTTTTCTTCCACTTGTCATCAATCTTTATCAAGCCAGGGAGTCCCCTCCCCCATCCTCAACCCGGCTGGTCTCCTGTTCCCTTTCGCACACAGCAGGTCACATTGTGGACCACCAGTCTTGTCACATGATGCACACACACACACACACACATCTTTATAAAGGTCTTCCCTTACATTCAGAAGATGACATTGCAAAGTTGTCTATAATATGTCTGGGTCCGTTCTATTTCATACCCTCCACAGTTCTAGAATAGATGGTTAGTTCTAGAGAGTGGTCAGTTGGTCATTTGAGGAGACCTTGGAGCAGCCTGCTGGCCAAATGGTCCCTGGCAGGTAGGTACTGTAGGTCTACTCCAATAGTTAAGGTATTGGGGTGATGTCAAAGTCTGTGATGCTTGCCAACAGACAGGTTGTTACATTGGAAGGAAGCATTAAGAAGAGGGGTTGGGTGGTGGGGGGGTTTAGAAGCAAGCATAGAAGAGTACATGGAGCCAGAGAAGGGCAGAGCACTGTTGTAGCTGGGCGTCCTTTAAGGGCTAAGGCTTGGACTTCAGCACGGGGAGTAATAACACTCTGCTGCTGCAGACACACTTACTACAAGCACAAAACGGACATCCAACAGATACCTACAGCGCTTCGCACTGAGGAGAAGGAGAGAGAGAGCGAGAGCGAGAGCGAGAGCGAGAGCGAGAGCGAGAGCGAGAGCGAGAGGTAGAGAGAGAGGTAGAGGAGAGAGAGAGAGAGAGAGCAAGGCCAAGCTTTTTTTGTTATATATAAAATAAAAGACGAAATGAAAGAAAACATTGGCTTCACAGTTAGACAAAGGTGTGACATGTAATCTAGCGAATGTGAAAATGCTGTGGCATTCAACCCAATCGTCACCCCCTACTTTCTGAAGGCTTCATATTAAAACGCTGTGGCATTTAACCCAATGTCACCAACTTTCTGAAAGCTTCATCTCTCCACTGCTACACACTTTCAATGTGGTTCTGAAGAGGCAGGCAAGGTGAGGATTGCTTGTAAACTCACTCCAATGTAAAAAGAGTGGCCCGGAAAGGCCCGGAAACCCTTTAATTGAGACTGTAGGATGGTGACGATTGACCACTTTGAGGTCTCCCACCTCGGTCACAAATCAATTTGGCTCATCCTTCTGAAACCATACCGTAGGGCTTTAAAACACACTTTGCATAAATTATAATATCGGCATTTCAATTAAGCTATGTCAGAACTACGCTGCACGTAAAGCAATATTAAATGAAACAAAATTAAAAAAATTAAAAAAAGAACTAGTCGTGTGTCTAGACTACAGTAACAATAAACCCACTGGTCCTTGTGTGTTCCACTGATTACAGTCCCCCTCCAATAATGGTCCAAAAAAAATAAAGTGTATTTCTTTAAAAGTCAAATCTATGCTTCAAAAAAGGACCACCAATACTTTCCTGAGGACCAAAGAGTTCATCCGTAAAATGGAACTGAAGTGTTTTGTTTTCAGAACGCAACAAACTGATGGGATAATAAATCTGTAACATTGTCCACTGTAGGAGTCGCAACAAGCACATGACCAATGATGTATATAAACCCTGGATTGCTGATGCTATGTATTGGCCAATGAAAGTCTTTGAAGCCGTCGGTCGGCCATATTGCCACTCCCCAGTAGCAGCAGTCCTCCATAGGAATGAATGGAATTCTACAGTATTTCAATTAAATGTTTCAAGGACAAAATTACATGTATTTAGGCATTTTTGTTGTTGTAGCGGGGACAGTAATATTAGAACTTTCAGAAAATTATACTTTGAGGAAAATGTTTTATTTGTACATTTGTATATTTAGCTCACATAATCTAATCTAAAAGTATGCATTAAGGGGTCTATAATATAATAAACGTGGCAAAAACTAATGTAGACATTAACTAAATGCATTTCTATAACTTCCTAAATATATTTTCTTACAACGGTTGGGGAGTGCCAAATTGGAGGCACGTGGCTTCAACACAGCACAGTCATCTAGTGTATATATAAATCATTGCACATTTTGTTTAAAATTGCCCTCCTTTGTGGTGACACCTGGGGAGGGACGTTGGTAGAAACATTTCTCAGTCTGTATCCTAAATGGCACACTATTCCCTATATAAAATGTACTACTTTTTAACCAGGGCCCATTGGAAATACTCCCGCTGTTCCCACTACGTAGGAAATAGGGTGCCATTTGGGGACGCATCCCCAGTCACTGGTGTGTGGTCCCCGTGGCCGTTGAGTGACTACGACGAGGGGGGCTGTGGGGGCAAAATAACACCGTAGGGTATTCCATGTCTCCAACAGAGAGAGAGAGAGCGAGACACAGTGAATTCTCGTGGTGGTCAGAGCTACACTGGTTCAGATACAAAAGAAGTCGTCAAAACCCAAAGAAAAAAAAAAAAAAGGCAAAGAAAAAAATGTAACTAAAAAAGGGTTTGTGAGATTTCCATGAAGAAACACAAGTATTTTTTGAAAATCTCTGTTCTCTTCTTAAAGTCAAATAAATAGTTAGCTCCTTGGATTGGATTGGTGTGAGGGGGTTGGTGAACCAGTCCCATCCTGGATGCTCCTTGCTGTGTGTGTGTGTGTGTGTCTCAGCCCAGGCAGGGTCGTGTGGGCCCATATCTCTGGGCCAGTAGGAAGGCCTGTACCACCTCCTGTGTCTGCTGGGGACTAGTATTAACATCCTCCAGGGCATCTGCCACAGCAAACTGCCTGTCCCTGAGTCGGTTCCAGTTAGACAGAACGTTGTGGTACTCAAACACCTTCTCATAGTTCCCTACTGAGTTGTAGAGCTTGATCAGACCCCGGTAGTCATACTCCAGACCGCTGTAGCCCTCACCGAATAGTTTCTTACCTGACGGGAAAGATACACAGGTAAGAACAAACACAGAGATAAAGACCTAATACTTTAATGTCAAAAGTGGAAGAACAATTCTAACATTTATAAAAATAAAAAATAAACACTAGCTTGATTAGATAAGTATTCAACCCAGGAGTCACCTTTGGCAGCGATTACAGCAGTGAGTCTTTCTGGGTAAGTCTCTAGAGCTTTCCACACCTGGATCGTAAAATATTTGCCCATTATTCTTTTTAAATTCTTCAAGCTCTGTCAAGTTGGTTGCTGATCATCGCTAGACAGCTATTTTCAAGTCTTGCCATAGATTTTCAAGCCGATTTAAGTCAAAACTGTAACTAGGCCTCTCAGGAACATTCAACATCGTCTTGGTAAGCAACTCCTGTGTAGATGTGGCCTTGTGTTTTAGGTTATTGTCCTGCCGAAAGCAGACTTAACCAGGTTTTCCTCTAGGATTTTGCCTGAACTTATTCAGTTTCTTTTCATCCCAAAAAACCTCCCTAGTCCTTGCCGCTGACAAGCATACCCATAACATGATGCAGCCACCACTATGCATGAAAAAGTGGTACTCAGTGATGTGTTGTGTTGGATTTGCCCCAAACATAACGCTTTGTATTCAGGACAAAAAAACTAATTTCTTTGCCAATTTGTTTTGCAGTATTACTTAAGTGCCTTGTTGTAAACAGGATGAGTGTTTTGAAATATTTTTATTATGTACAGGCTTCCTTCTTTTCACTCTGTCATTTAGGTTAGTATTGTGGAGTAACTACAATGTTGTTGATCCATCCTCAGTTCTCATATTACAGCCATTAAACTCTGTAACTGACTGCTGGAGTGATGCAGAGATGGTTGTCCTTCTGGAAGGTTCTCCCATCTCCACAGAGGAACTCTGGAGCTCTGTCAGAGTGCCCATCTGGTTCTTGGTCACCTCCCTGACCAAGGTCCTTCTCCCCCGATTGCTCAGTTTGGCCGGGCGGCCAGCTCTAGGAAGAGTCTTGGTGCTTCCAAACTTCTTCCATTTAAGAATGATGGAGGCCACTGTATTCCTTGTGACCTTCAATGCTGCAGACATGTTTTGGTACCCTTCCCCAGATCTGTGCCTCGACACAATCCTGTCTCGGAGGTCTACGGACAATTCCTTCGACCTCATGGCTTGGTTTTTGCTCTGACATGCACTGTCAACTGTGGGACCTTATATAGACAAGTGTGTGCCTTTCCAAATCATGTCCAATCAATTGAATTTACCACAGGTGGACTCCAATGAAGTTGTAGAAACATCTCAAGGATGATCAATGGAAACAGGATGCACCTGAGCTCAATTTCGAGTCTCGTAGCAAAGGGTCTGAATACTTATGCAAATAAGGTATTTCCGTTTTATATTTTTAATAAATTTGCTAACATTTCTAAAAACCATTTTTCGCTTTGTAATTATGTACATACAGTACATACATACATATACACACTTACCGATGGCGATGGATCGTCGGTAGAGTCTCTCAGCGTCTTCATACTGGTTCATGTCATAGTTATAGAGAGAGGCCAGATGACCCACAGACAGAGCCACCTCATAGTCCTCCTGCCCCAGCAGCTGTTCCTTGATCTGGATAGCTTTGATGTGCATCTCTTCAGCCTCCTACAACACACACCGTGTTTAAAAATGCTATCGAGAGAGGTAGGATAAGATGATGTAGATGAGAAATAGCGGTAGAGAAACTGCTGCCTCCAGGGGCTGCAGCACTTCCCACCGGACACTAGTGTGTGTGTGTGTGTGTGTGTGTGTGTGCGTGTCTCGCCCCCTCTGACCTTGAACTTCCTCATGGACTGGTAGAGCCGTCCCAGGTTTCCGTAGTGTTTGGCTGTCTGGACGTTGAACTCTCCGAAGGCCTTCTTGGCCAGCTGCAGAGAAGACAGGTGCAGGTCATAGGCCTCCTGCAGCAGGCGCTCCTCTGTCTCCTTGTTGTGGCAGTCGATGGCTATCTCCTCCAGGATCAGAGCTGGGGAGACAGTATATAAAAACTCAGCAAAAAAAAAAAAGAAACGTCCCTTTTTCAGGACCCTGTCTTTCAAAGATAATTCGTAAAAATCCAAATAACTTCACAGATCTTCATTGTAAAGGGTTTAAACACTGTTTCCCAATGCTTGTTCAATGAACCATAAAACAATTAATGAACATGCACCTGTGGAACGGTCGTTAAGACACTAACAGTTTACAGACGGTAGGCAATTAAGGTCACAGTTATGAAAACTAAGGACACTAAAGAGGCCTTTCTACGGACTCTGAAAAACACCAAAAGAAAGATGCCCAGGGTCCCTGCTCATCTGTGTGAACGTGCCTTAGGCATGCTGCAAGGAGGCATGAGGACTGCAGATGTGGCCAGGGCAATAAATTGCAATGTCCGTACTGTGAGACGCCTAAGACAGCGCTACAGGGAGACAGGACGGACAGCTGATCGTCCTCGCAGTGGCAGACCACATGTAACAACACCTGCACAGGATCAGTACATCCGAACATCACACCTGCGGGACAGGTACAGGATGGCAACATCAACTGCCTGAGTTACACCAGGAACGCACAATCCCTCCATCAGTGCTCAGACTGTCCGCAATTGGTTGAGAGAGGCTGGACTGAGAGCTTGTAGGCCTGTTGTAAGGCAGGTCCTCACCAGACATGAGCGGCAACAACGCCGCCTATGGGCACAAACCCACCGTCGCTGGACCAGACAGGACTGGCAAAAAGTGCTCTTCACTGACGAGTCATGGTTTTGTCTCACCAGGGGTGATGGTCGGATTCGCGTTTATCGTCGAAGGAATGAGCGTTACACCGAGGCCTGTACTCTGGAGCGGGATCGATTTGGAGGTGGAGGGTCCGTCATGGTCTGGGGCGGTGTGTTACAGCATCATCGGACTGAGCTTGTTGTCATTGCAGGCAATCTCAACGCTGTGCGTTACAGGGAAGACATCCTCCTCCCCCATGTGGTACCCTTCCTGCAGGCTCATCCTGACATGACCCTCCAGCATGACAATGCCACCAGCCATACTGCTTGTTCTGTGCGTGATTTCCTGCAAGACAGGAATGTCAGTGTTCTGCCATGGCCAGCGAAGAGCCCGGATCTCAATCCCATTGAGCACGTCTGGGACCTGTTGGATCGGTGGGTGAGGGCTAGGGCCATTCCCCCCAGAAATTTCAGGGAATTTGCAGGTGCCTTGGTGGAAGAGTGGGGTAACATCTCACAGCAAGAACTGGCAAATCTGGTGCAGTCCATGAGGAGGAGATGCATTGCAGTACTTAATGCAGCTGGTGGCCACACCAGATACTGACTGTTACTTTTGATTTTGACCCCCCCTTTGTTCAGGGACACATTATTCCATTTCTGTTAGTCACATGTCTGTGGAACTTGTTCAGTTTATGTCTCAGTTGTTGAATCTTGTTATGTTCATACAAATATTTAAGTATGTTATGTTTGCTGAAAATAAACGCAATTGACAGTGAGAGGACGTTTCTTTTTTTGCTGAGTTTATGATTACACATAGGTCTACAAGTTTGCCACAGCACACCACCAACACCAACACAATCTGGCCCTGAGCCAGAAACAGTCAATAACATCTCAATAATCCTACTAGGAAGAGTTGTATTAGAGGAAGTCAGATAGGACCATGCGGTTTCTCCTCATCTCATGACTGACTGTGGTCATAGCAGCGTTACAGAGACACTACATAGCCGTGTTACAGAGACACTACATAGCAGTGTTACAGAGACACTACATAGCCGTGTTACAGAGACAGTGTTACAGAGACACTACATAGCAGTGTTACAGAGACAGCGTTACAGAGACACTACATAGCAGTGTTACAGAAACACTACATAGCAGTGTTACAGAGACACTACATAGCCGTGTTACAGAGACACTACATAGCAGTGTTACAGAGACACTACATAGCCGTGTTACAGAGACACTACATAGCAGTGTTACAGAGACACTACATAGCAGCGTTACAGAGACAGTGTTACAGAGACACTACATAGCAGTGTTACAGAGACACTACATAGCAGCGTTACAGAGACAGTGTTACAGAGGCACTACATAGCAGTGTTAGAGACACTACATAGCAGTGTTACAGAGACACTACATAGCAGTGTTACAGAGAGTGTTACAGAGACACTACATAGCAGTGTTACAGAAACACTACATAGCAGTGTTACAGAGACACTACATAGCCGTGTTACAGAGACACTACATAGCAGTGTTACAGAGACACTACATAGCCGTGTTACAGAGACACTACATAGCAGTGTTACAGAGACACTACATAGCAGCGTTACAGAGACAGTGTTACAGAGACACTACATAGCAGTGTTACAGAGACACTACATAGCAGCGTTACAGAGACAGTGTTACAGAGACACTACATAGCCGTGTTACAGAGACACTACATAGCAGTGTTACAGAGACACTACATAGCCGTGTTACAGAGACACTACATAGCCGTGTTACAGAGACACTACATAGCCGTGTTACAGAGACACTACATAGCCGTGTTACAGAGACACTACATAGCCGTGTTACAGAGACACTACATAGCAGTGTTACAGAGACACTACATAGCCGTGTTACAGAGACACTACATAGCAGTGTTACAGAGACACTACATAGCAGCGTTACAGAGACAGTGTTACAGAGACACTACATAGCAGTGTTAGAGACACTACATAGCAGTGTTACAGAGACACTACATAGCAGCGTTACAGAGACAGTGTTACAGAGACACTACATAGCCGTGTTACAGAGACACTACATAGCAGTGTTACAGAGACACTACATAGCCGTGTTACAGAGACACTACATAGCCGTGTTACAGAGACACTACATAGCCGTGTTACAGAGACACTACATAGCCGTGTTACAGAGACACTACATAGCAGTGTTACAGAGACACTACATAGCCGTGTTACAGAGACACTACATAGCCGTGTTACAGAGACACTACATAGCCGTGTTACAGAGACACTACATAGCCGTGTTACAGAGACACTACATAGCAGTGTTACAGAGACACTACATAGCAGCGTTACAGAGACACTACATAGCAGCGTTACAGAGACAGTGTTACAGAGGCACTACATAGCAGTGTTACAGAGACACTACATAGCAGTGTTACAGAGACACTACATAGCAGTGTTACAGAGACACTACATAGCAGTGTTACATAGACACTACATAGCAGTGTTACAGAGACACTACATAGCAGTGTTACAGAGACACTACATAGCAGTGTTACAGAGACACTACATAGCCGTGTTACAGAGACACTACATAGCCGTGTGATTGACTCAGATGTTCGAGCTAGGAGTGACTCAGCAGTTAGAATGGTGGAATGAATTACCTTTGACCCTCTTGGACGAGGCCAGCAGTAGATGGTCTTCAGGGAGAATGTGAGTTATGATGTCTATGGCACGTTCTGCGTGGAATCTGGAGAAACAAACAGAACGCTTGGGTAAGAGGCTGACACTTAGACACACTTAGACACAAAGAATCCACAACATTTCCAAGAAAACGGATTACTTTAGGAAGTACTGGGTCTAGGTATTGGAGGTTAGGAAATGGGGCTAACTACAACTGACCAAATCAACAGTAGCAACATACACGTGAAGGGTGGCGCTGGTTTTGCCACACCACAAATGACAGACAAAGCGCTACAACCCTTCCTCTAGTCCTTCTGTCAGCTATATCTTCAGAATGGACTATTCCTAGTTCCTATTCCGTCATAATGCTTCAATTCCTATTACATGGCACATGGCCAGAGCATTACACCTACAGTAACCTTGAATGACTTAAGACTTCACAGTACCAGCAAACTATAGCAGCATGGAAACCACGGAAGTATTATTCAAGGCTGCGTCCCAAATGGTACACCCTATTACCTTCATAGTTCACCCCTATTATTGTCAAAAGTAGTGCATTATATTAGGGAATAGGGTGCTATTTAGGATGCAAAAAATAGTATTCTGGCATGTCTAAAAGGGAGTCTAATGTAATTATCTAGCAGGGTCAAACTCAGTCCAGGAATAGCAGAGGGACGAGGATCGGGGGGTTGTAGCTACTCACAGCGCGTTGTCAAATTTCCCAGAACTGTACTGGTGTACGTAGGAGGAGTAGGCCAGGTCCTCGTGAGCCGTCGCTACGTGGATGTTCTTCCCCCCGAATACAGACTGCCTGATGTCCAGCGCCGTCTGCACACGAGAGAGAAACCAGCATCTGGCTGGGTCCCAAATGGCGGTCTGTTCTCTATGCAGTGAACTACTTTTGACCATTACGGTCTCACACCAGGGAGCTAACTAATGAGGATTTTAGGGTTGCAAAAAATTCTGGTAACTTTCCCAAAATTCCCAGGTTTTACTGAAATTATTTCCTGCTTTTTCCCCTCCTGATTCCAGGAATTGTCCAACCAGGATTTGGGGAAAATCTGGTAATTTTGGTAAAGTGTTCGTGAAATTTTGCCACCCTAAATGAATGACCCACCTGGTAGATGGCCACTGACTGGCAGATGTTATCTACGTTCAGTAGGTAGAAGCCATAGTCTAGCAGAGCGTCTGAGTATTTGGGATGCTTATGTCCAAAATGCTCCCTGAAATAGAGTGATCCAGGCATGTGAATAATTATAGAGAAATGGAATCAGTGGTTTACCTGTTTATTATTAATAGAGAGATAGAGATATAGATAGAGAGATAGAGAGAAAGAGAGAGAGAGAGAGAGAGATAGATAGAATATACTGGATAAAACATTAGGAGCACCTGCCCTTTCCACGACAGACTGACCAGGTGAAAGCTATGATCCCTTATTGATGTCACTTGTTAAATCCACTTCAATCAGTGTAGATGAAGGGGAGGAGACAGGTTAAATAAGGATGTTTAAGCCTTGAGACAATTGAGACATGGATTGTGTATGTGTGCCATTCAGAGGGTGAATGGGCAAGACAAAATATTTAAGTGCCTTTGAACAGGGTATGGTAGTAGGTGCCAGGCGCACCGGTTTGTGTCAAGACCTGCAACGCTGCTGGGTTTTTCACGATCAACAGTTTCCCGTGTGTATCAAGAATGGTCCACCACCCAAAGGACATCCAGACAAATTGACACAACTGTGGGAAGCATTGGAGTCAACATGGGCCAGCATCCCTGTGGAACGCTTTTGACCACCTTGTAGAGTCCATGCCCCAACGAACTGAGGCTGTTCTGAGGGCAAAAGGGGGTCCAACTCAATATTAGGAAGGTGTTCCTATGGTTTGTGTACAGTCGTGGTCAAAGGTTTTGAGAATGGCAATTTGCATATACTCCAGAATGTCATTAAGAGTGATCAGATGAATTGCAATTAATTGCAAAGTCCCTCTTTGCCATGAAAATGAACTTAATCCCAAAAAAACATTTCCACTGCATTTCATCCCTGCCACAAAAGGACCAGCTGACATCATGTCAGTGATTCTCTCGTTAACACAAGTGAGAGAGTGTCGACGAGGACAAGGCTGGAGATCACTCTGTCATGCTGATTGAGTTAGAATAACAGACTGGAAGCTTTAAAAGGAGGGTGGTGCTTGAAATCATTGTTCTTCCTCTGTTAACCATGGTTACCTGCAAGGAAACACGTGCCGTCATCATTGCTTTGCACAAAAAGGGCTTCACAGGCAAGGATATTGCTGCTATTAAGATTGCACCTAAATCAACCATTTAATCGGATCATCAAGAACTTCAAGGAGAGAGGTTCAATTGTTGTGAAGAAGGCATCAGGGCGCCCAAGAAAGTCCAGCAAGCGCCAGGACCGTCTCCTAAAGTTGATTCAGCTGCGAGTTCATCTGCACGCACAGGGAGGCGAAGACTTTTGGAGGACAGACAGGGAAGCGAGGAAGCCACTTCTCTCCAGGAAAAACATCAGGGACAGACTGATATTCTGCCAAAGGTACAGGGATTGGACTGCTGAGGACTGGGGTAAAGTCATTTTCTCTGATGAATCCCCTTTCCGATTGTTTGGGGCATCCGGAAAACACCTTGTCCGGAGAAGACAAGGTGAGCGCGACCATCAGTCCTGTGTCATGCCAACAGTAAAGCATCCTGAGACCATTCATGTGTGGGGTTGCTTCTCAGCCAAGGGAGTGGGCTCACTCACAATTTTGCAGAAGAACACAGCCATGAATAAAGAATGGTACCAACACATCCTCCGAGAGCAACTTCTCCCAACCATCCAAGAACAGTTTGGTGACGAACAATGCCTTTTCCAGCATGATGGAGCACCTTGCCATAAGGCAAAAGTGATAACTAAGTGGCTCGGGGAACAAAACATCGACATTTTGGGTCCATGGCCAGGAAACACCCCAGACCTTAATCCCATTGAGAACTTGTGGTCGATCGTCAAGATGCGGGTGGACAAACAAAAACTCCAAGCATTGATTATGCAAGAATGGGCTGCCATCAGTCAGGATGTGGCCCAGAAGTTAATTGACAGCATGCCAGGGCAGATTGCAGAGGTCTTGAAAAAGAAGGGTCAACACTGAAAATATTGACTCTTTGCATAAACGTAATGTAATTCTCAATAAAAGCCTTTGACACTTATGGAATGCTTGTAATTATACTTCAGTATACCATAGTAACATCTGACAAAAATATCTCATAACACTGAAGCAGCGAACTTTGTGAAGACCAGTACTTGTGTCATTCTCAAAACGTTTGACCACGACTGTATATATACTGTATATAACACACCGAGGTGGGCCAACCTATAAAATGATTTATAAAGGATTAAACAATAGTTTATAAACAGTTTATTTTAAATGTATAGATAGGTTATAAAGGATACTTTAATGTAAAGTGTTACCATAAAAAGGAGTCTATTAAAAAAAGCAAGTCTTACCGTGCCAGAAAGACGGAGTGTTTGATCAACTGTTCGGCTTTCCTGAACTCCCTCTTCACAACACAGGCCTGTTAAAAGACACACAGCCAAACAGACATCACAAATCACCATTTACGTTTCAAAATGGCAACCTAGTCCCTATAGAGTGCACTACTTTCGACCAGAGCTCCACGTAGACCCTGTATATCTTTATCTAATCAGACTTGCCACAACTGAAGTTCCTTCTGGAAAAATAAAGTCGTTCTGTTCTGGCTGTTCTCTATATTACCTCCAGAGTTGTTCTGCTGTCAGCCACAGACACAAAGGCCAGAGATGGGAAAACTGCTGTACTGTATGGATACAAGGCTAGTTCCTTGCCGAGAGCAGGGGACGGAGTAGGAGTGATGTTATCCTTTAGCAGACACTAATATTTCCATATCGTCTCAACAACACTGTCTCCATTATATTTCACCTGTGTCCCAAACGGCACCCAAATTCCCTACATAGGGCACTACTTTCGACCGGAGCCTGGTGAAAAAAGTAGTATGCGTCCCAAATGGGCCCTGGTCTAAAGTAGTGCCCCTACGTAGGGAATAAGGTGCCGTTTGGGACACAGCCACCGTCCCCATGACATTTCTGTTACCTTGGAGGCTTGCCTGAGGACGTCCACCACCACTTTGACAGGCAGGCCCTCAGTGATCTCCTTCATGGCCTCTATGCACCAGCTGTATGCCTGACACACAGGAGCAGGAACCAACCAATAGACTCATCATTTACATTTTCGGATAAAAAAAAAAAAAAAAAAAAAAAAAAAGTTTTTTTTTTCTTCTTAAATTATCCGAAATATTTTCTGTTGAAATAAGAGGAATGTCTACCTCATCGTAGTGACTCTTAGCGAAGAGCAAGGCACACAGCTCTCCATACAGGGCCGCTTTGTTGGCCTGGTGGCCGTGTTTGGCTAGTTTGTCCATGTAGGACTGGGCCAGCTTGAACGTCTCTTCTCCCTGGTGGTACTTACAGTTCCCATTACGGACATGGAGCAGCCTGAGGAACAAGGACACCACAGAGAAGAGGTGAGAGGGGGAAAGAGGCTCCTGTACCTACCCGCAATGAGTCAAATGAAACGGAGCTAGCACTGGTTGGTGCAATAACGCCTTTATTCATAAACTATGACAGACAGCCAGACAGGAACAGACAGACTGCCAGCTGGCCAGCCAGACCTACCTGACGCAGCACTCCACAGCTCGGTACCAGTGCAGCACCTCGTCGTGGAGCGTACACAGCTGCAGGCACGACAGGAACACCTTCTCTGCATCACAGTACCAGCCTGCGTCAGACAGGAAGCCACCTAGGGACAGAACCGACCATTCCAACAAAAGAATCAACTGGGTTAACCTCCCAGAAAAAGGCTCAGACCACAGTATGGCGTGGGCGTTGCAGGTCGTCTTGTTTGCAGTTGCACCGAGTATCTCAGAAGATCGATAAGATAGCCCATTTTGTACGTCCCAAATGGCACCGTATTCCCTATATAGTGCACTACTTTTGCCCAAAAGCGCTATGAGTTCTGGTCAAAAGTAGGTAAAAAAGGGTGCTATTTGGGACACAGCCCGAGACATTACAAGCTTGTTCACCTAAAATGAAGCCGAACTGAATGGCCTTCTCTTTGACGTGGGCGTCTGACTCAGCGATGTAGGAGCAGCGGCGACTGAAGGAGTTGGCCAGTACGGAAGCCACCTTCACCCCATGGTCCATCAGTGCCTGGAAACAGTGGTGCAGCAGGTGCCTGGTAGGACGGACAGAGCAGGGAAGGATTTCTAAGCTTTCATTTGACATGTTTAGTTATAGAAGCAGAGGAAAGGCAGAAGGGTCTACGGATGAGTCGCATGTGTGTTGAGAGCGGGGAGTGGTACCACTAAACCATGGCTCTGCCACCCAAAAGCAGAACAGACAGTTTAACACATTAAAACGTTGATATGATCAACGTCAATTCCAATTAGAACTGCCATTAGTCTGAAAGGCCTGGGGACATAGTGGTTCAACACCACATGGCAGGGACCTCACGATACGATATCATCACTGTACTTAGGTGCCGATGTGACATGTATTTTGCGATTCTCACGATACTTACGATTCTGTGTATCGCGATTCTCACGATTCTATATGTATTGCGATTCGATACTGTGATTTTATTTGCGATTCAATGTCCCAAACATATTGCTGACCAGATGTCTGCTGCAGAGAGACGACAGGATGAGAAAATGGAAATCCTGGAATTAAAGTGCTGAAAACATGTTGGCTCACTACTTAAAAAGAAGATGGAGAACAAGCTATAAGATAACAAATACTGGAGTTTTGGCGTAGGTAAAACTGACTAGCGCTAGCTAACGCAAATTGTATTTGTTGTTTTTTTACAAATCGTTACTTGGAGTCAAAGTATGGATACAATATCATCTAAAATAATATTGCGATATGTAACTGTTTCGATGTTTCCCCCCCATCACTAGCGTAAACTGAAGGCCAGGCTGCAATTGCACCCACAGTCATGGGAGACAGGAGTTACCTTTCTAGGGGTGAGTAACACACACACACACACACACACACACACATTCATTCATACCCATTAGAACACACACAAACGCACTTTCACTCCCTCTTGTCTCACTCTCATTCTCTCTGGCAATAAGCCACTCAGTCACTCCAGCCAGGCAGCATGCGTCTCAGCAGGTCACCTTTCCTCCACATCATGACGTCAGAGTGATGTTAAGCAGGCCAGGCCAGAGTGTGTGGGGCTGTCAAACTGCAGTGGCCTTAGGTAGGTCATGTCATCACCCTATTCCCTACATAGTGCACTACTTTTGAAAAGTAGTTCACTGTATAGGGAATAGGGTGCCATTCTAGGCGCAGACCTTGCTTCAGGGGCCGTTGGGGGGGGGAACCACCTCGGAGACGACACAGTGGGAAGGAAACACTGATGTCTGTGTTCGGGGTTACTACCCATCTAGGCCTCAGTCCATTTGGTGCCTACCTTTTGTCAGAAGCTCGCAGAACTTTGGCAAAAACCTCCAGCTCACAGAACTCCTCTCCCAGCTGGCAGAGCTGGCCCTGTTGGTATAGCTGAGAGCAAGAGACAGAGAGAGAGAGGAGAGAGAAACCTTTTGAAACCACCTTGAGTGCAATATTTACTGTTCTAATCTGTTGTGTCTTCTCACTTTTGTTTATTTCACTTGCTTTGGCAATGTAAACATATTTACCATGCCAATAAAGCCCCTTTGAATTGAATTGAGAGAGGAGAGGGATAGGGGGGGAGAGAGTGAGAGAGAGATAGATAGACAGAGAGAGGGGGAGGCAGGAAGAGAGGGGGAGGGAGAGAGCGAGAGAAAGAGAGAGTGTGAGATAGGGGGGAGAGAGAGTGTGAGAGGGGGGGAGAGAGTGAGATGGGTGGAGGGGGAGTGAGGGTGGAGTGAGAGATTTTTATTGTTTATTTCACTTTTGTTTACTATCTACTTCACTTGCTTTGGCAATGTTAACACACGTTTCCCATGCCAATAAAGCCCCTAAACTGACCTCAACCCAGTCTCTTAGAGCGTTCAGTCAGTCCACTGACACCCCTATCAGATCACAGCAAAATCACACTCTACTTGAACAGAGCTATGCTCAAATCATGAGGCATCGAAGCCAAAGGAACTGAATAATATTAGGAAATGCTATAGATGGAAACAAAGTAGTGTCGAAACCTACCAAAAAACTATTAGGCAACAACAAATTCGATCCCTTCTAGACAATTTCCTGGACAAAATGTTGCAAAACTTGGCAGTAGAAAACCTAAACAGTACATTTGACCTCTCAGCTTCCCTATCAAATAAAAAAATGTAACCTAAGAAAATTAACAACAATGACAAATGGTTTGATGAAGAATGCAAAAACCTAAGAAAGAAATTGAGAAACCTATCCAACCAAAAACATAGAGAGCCAGAAAACCTGAGCCTACGCCTTCACTATGGTGAATCACTCAAACAATACAGAAATACACTACGGAAAAAGGAACAGCACGTCAGAAATCAGCTCAATGTAACTGAAGAATCCATAGAATCTAACCACTTCTGGGAAAATTAGACAATTCTAAACAAACAACACGAAGAGTTATCTATCCAAAACGGAGATGTATGGGTAAACCACTTCTCCAATATTTTTGGCTCTATAACAAAGAACAAACAGCAAAAACATATACATGATCAAATACAAACCTTAGAATCAACTATTAAAGACTACTGGAACCCACTGGATTCTCCAATTACATTGAATTAACTACAGGACAAAATACAAACCCTCCAACCCAAAAAGGCCTGTGGTGTTGATGGTATCCTCAATGAAATGATAAAATATACAGACCACAAATTCCAATTGTCTATCCTTAAACTCTTTAACATCATCCTCAGCTCTTCCCCAATATTTGGAACCAAGGACTGATCACTCCAATCCACAAAAGTGGAGACAAATTTGACCCCAATAACTACCGTGGGATATGCGTCAACAGCAACCTTGGGGAAATCCTATTATTAACAGCAGACTCGTACATTTCCTCACCAAATTACCGTACGACAGACCATGTATTCACCCTGCACACCCTAATTGACAAACAAAACAAAACAAAGGCATAGTCTTCTCATGCTTTGTTGATTTCAAAAAAGCTTTACAAAATGATGGAAAGCGGTGTTGGGGGAAAAACATTCAACATTATAAAATCTATGTACACAAACAAAAAGTGTGCGGTTAAAATTGGCAAAAAAACATACTTCTTTCCACAGGGCCGGGGGGTGAGACAGGGATGCAGCTTAAGCCCCACCCGCTTCAACATATATATCAACGAATTGGCGAGGGCACTAGAACAGTTTGCAGCACCCGGCCTCACCCTACTAGAATCTGAAGTCAAATGTCTACTGTTTGCTGATGATCTGGTGCTTGTCACCAACCAAAGAGGGCCTTCAGCAGCACCTAGATCTTCTGCACAGATTCTGTCAGACCTGGGCCCTGACAGTAAATCTCAGTAAGACAAAAATAACGGTGTTCCAAAAAAGGTCCAGATGCCAGGACCATAAATACAAATTCCATCTAGACACAGTTGCCCTAGAGCACACAAAAAAAACGATACCTTCCTCGGCCTAAACATCAGCTCCACAGGTAACTTCCACAAAGCTGTGAACTATCTGAGAGACAAGGCAAGAAGGGCCTTCTACACCATCAAAAGGAACATAAAATTTGACATACCAATTTGGATCTGGCTAAAAATACTTGAATCAGTTATAGAACCCCATTGCCCTTTATAGTTGGGAGGTCTGGGGTCCGCTCACCAACCAACAATTAACAAAATGGGACAAACACCAAATTGAGAGCCTACATGCAGAATTCTGCAAAAATATCATCAGTGTACAACGTAAAACACCAAAAAATGCATGCAGAGCAGAATTAGGCCGATACCCGCTAATTATCAAAATCCAGAAAATAGCTGTTAAAACCACCTAAAAGGAAGTGATTCCCAAACAAAGCCATCACTTACAGAGAGATTAACATGGAGAAGAGTCCCCTAAGCAAGCTGGTCCTGGGGCTCTGTTCACAAACAAACAGAGCCCCAGGACAGCAACACATTTAGACCCAACCAAATCATGAGAAAACAAAAAGATAATTACTTGACACATTGGAAAGAATTAACAAAAAAAAACTGAGCAAACTAGAATACTAGAATGCTGCCCTGAACGAGTCTGAATTTCAAGTATTTCTTTGAACAACCATAAGTTGTTTTTCAGAAGCTTTACCTTGTGGTTAGCTGTCTGTCTCTAGCCCTATAACTACTAGTATAGATCTACTGTGGTTAGCTGTCTGTCTCTAGCCCTATAACTACTAGTATAGATCTACTGTGGTTAGCCGTCTGTCTCTAGCCCTATAACTACTAGTATAGATCTACTGTGGTTAGCCGTCTGTCTCTAGCCCTATAACTACTAGTATAGATCTACTGTGGTTAGCCGTCTGTCTCTAGCCCTATAACTACTAGTATAGATCTACTGTGGTTAGCTGTCTGTCTCTAGCCCTATAACTACTAGTATAGATCTACTGTGGTTAGCTGTCTGTCTCTAGCCCTATAACTACTAGTATAGATCTGTGGTTAGCCGTCTGTCTCTAGCCCTATAACTACTAGTATAGATCTACTGTGGTTAGCTGTCTGTCTCTAGCCCTATAACTACTAGTATAGATCTACTGTGGTTAGCTGTCTGTCTCTAGCCCTATAACTACTAGTATAGATCTACTGTGGTTAGCTGTCTGTCTCTAGCCCTATAACTACTAGTATAGATCTACTGTGGTTAGCTGTCTGTCTCTAGCCCTATAACTACTAGTATAGATCTACTGTGGTTAGCCGTCTGTCTCTAGCCCTATAACTACTAGTATAGATATCCTGTGGTTAGCCGTCTGTCTCTAGCCCTATAACTACTAGTATAGATCTCCTGTGGTTAGCCGTCTGTCTCTAGCCCTATAACTACTAGTATAGATCTACTGTGGTTAGCCGTCTGTCTCTAGCCCTATAACTACTAGTATAGATCTACTGTGGTTAGCCGTCTGTCTCTAGCCCTATAACTACTAGTATAGATCTACTGTGGTTAGCCGTCTGTCTCTAGCCCTATAACTACTAGTATAGATCTCCTGTGGTTAGCCGTCTGTCTCTAGCCCTATAACTACTAGTATAGATATCCTGTGGTTAGCCGTCTGTCTCTAGCCCTATAACTACTAGTATAGATCTACTGTGGTTAGCTGTCTGTCTCTAGCCCTATAACTACTAGTATAGATCTACTGTGGTTAGCTGTCTGTCTCTAGCCCTATAACTACTAGTATAGATCTACTGTGGTTAGCTGTCTGTCTCTAGCCCTATAACTACTAGTATAGATCTACTGTGGTTAGCTGTCTGTCTCTAGCCCTATAACTACTAGTATAGATCTACTGTGGTTAGCTGTCTGTCTCTAGCCCTATAACTACTAGTATAGATCTACTGTGGTTAGCTGTCTGTCTCTAGCCCTATAACTACTAGTATAGATCTACTGTGGTTAGCTGTCTGTCTCTAGCCCTATAACTACTAGTATAGATCTACTGTGGTTAGCTGTCTGTCTCTAGCCCTATAACTACTAGTATAGATCTACTGTGGTTAGCTGTCTGTCTCTAGCCCTATAACTACTAGTATAGATCTGTGGTTAGCCGTCTGTCTCTAGCCCTATAACTACTAGTATAGATCTACTGTGGTTAGCTGTCTGTCTCTAGCCCTATAACTACTAGTATAGATCTACTGTGGTTAGCTGTCTGTCTCTAGCCCTATAACTACTAGTATAGATCTACTGTGGTTAGCTGTCTGTCTCTAGCCCTATAACTACTAGTATAGATCTACTGTGGTTAGCTGTCTGTCTCTAGCCCTATAACTACTAGTATAGATCTGTGGTTAGCTGTCTGTCTCTAGCCCTATAACTACTAGTATAGATCTACTGTGGTTAGCTGTCTGTCTCTAGCCCTATAACTACTAGTATAGATCTACTGTGGTTAGCTGTCTGTCTCTAGCCCTATAACTACTAGTATAGATCTACTGTGGTTAGCTGTCTGTCTCTAGTCCTATAACTACTAGTATAGATCTACTGTGGTTAGCTGTCTGTCTCTAGCCCTATAACTACTAGTATAGATCTACTGTGGTTAGCTGTCTGTCTCTAGCCCTATAACTACTAGTATAGATCTACTGTGGTTAGCTGTCTGTCTCTAGCCCTATAACTACTAGTATAGATCTACTGTGGTTAGCTGTCTGTCTCTAGCCCTATAACTACTAGTATAGATCTACTGTGGTTAGCCGTCTGTCTCTAGCCCTATAACTACTAGTATAGATCTACTGTGGTTAGCTGTCTGTCTCTAGCCCTATAACTACTAGTATAGATCTACTGTGGTTAGCTGTCTGTCTCTAGCCCTATAACTACTAGTATAGATACTGTGGTTAGCTGTCTGTCTCTAGCCCTATAACTACTAGTATAGATCTACTGTGGTTAGCTGTCTGTCTCTAGCCCTATAACTACTAGTATAGATCTACTGTGGTTAGCTGTCTGTCTCTAGCCCTATAACTACTAGTATAGATCTACTGTGGTTAGCTGTCTGTCTCTAGCCCTATAACTACTAGTATAGATCTACTGTGGTTAGCTGTCTGTCTCTAGCCCTATAACTACTAGTATAGATCTACTGTGGTTAGCTGTCTGTCTCTGGCCCTATAACTACTAGTATAGATCTACTGTGGTTAGCTGTCTGTCTCTGGCCCTATAACTACTAGTATAGATCTACTGTGGTTAGCTGTCTGTCTCTGGCCCTATAACTACTAGTATAGATCTACTGTGGTTAGCTGTCTGTCTCTAGCCCTATAACTACTAGTATAGATCTACTGTGGTTAGCTGTCTGTCTCTAGCCCTATAACTACTAGTATAGATCTCCTGTGGTTAGCTGTCTGTCTCTAGCCCTATAACTACTAGTATAGATCTCATGTGGTTAGCTGTCTGTCTCTAGCCCTATAACTACTAGTATATATCTACTGTGGTTAGCTGTCTGTCTCTAGCCCTATAACTACTAGTATAGATCTACTGTGGTTAGCTGTCTGTCTCTAGCCCTATAACTACTAGTATAGATCTACTGTGGTTAGCTGTCTGTCTCTAGCCCTATAACTACTAGTATAGATCTACTGTGGTTAGCTGTCTGTCTCTAGCCCTATAACTACTAGTATAGATCTACTGTGGTTAGCTGTCTGTCTCTAGCCCTATAACTACTAGTATAGATCTACTGTGGTTAGCTGTCTGTCTCTAGCCCTATAACTACTAGTATAGATCTCCTGTGGTTAGCTGTCTGTCTCTAGCCCTATAACTACTAGTATAGATCTACTGTGGTTAGCTGTCTGTCTCTAGCCCTATAACTACTAGTATAGATCTACTGTGGTTAGCTGTCTGTCTCTAGCCCTATAACTACTAGTATAGATCTACTGTGGTTAGCTGTCTGTCTCTAGCCCTATAACTACTAGTATAGATCTACTGTGGTTAGCTGTCTGTCTCTAGCCCTATAACTACTAGTATAGATCTACTGTGGTTAGCTGTCTGTCTCTGGCCCTATAACTACTAGTATAGATCTACTGTGGTTAGCTGTCTGTCTCTAGCTCTATAACTACTAGTATAGATCTACTGTGGTTAGCTGTCTGTCTCTAGCCCCTATAACTACTTAGTATAGATCTACTGTGGTTAGCTGTCTGTCTCTAGCCCTATAACTACTAGTATAGATCTCCTGTGGTTAGCTGTCTGTCTCTAGCCCTATAACTACTGGTATAGATCTACTGTGGTTAGCTGTCTGTCTCTAGCCCTATAACTACTAGTATAGATCTACTGTGGTTAGCTGTCTGTCTCTAGCCCTATAACTACTAGTATAGATCTACTGTGGTTAGCTGTCTGTCTCTAGCCCTATAACTACTAGTATAGATCTCCTGTGGTTAGCTGTCTGTCTCTAGCCCTATAACTACTAGTATAGATCTACTGTGGTTAGCTGTCTGTCTCTAGTCCTATAACTACTAGTCTAGATCTACTGTGGTTAGCTGTCTGTCTCTAGCCCTATAACTACTAGTATAGATCTACTGTGGTTAGCTGTCTGTCTCTAGCCCTATAACTACTAGTCTAGATCTACTGTGGTTAGCTGTCTGTCTCTAGCCCTATAACTACTAGTATAGATCTCTGTGGTTAGCTGTCTGTCTCTAGCCCTATAACTACTAGTATAGATCTACTGTGGTTAGCTGTCTGTCTCTGGCCCTATAACTACTAGTATAGATCTACTGTGGTTAGCTGTCTGTCTCTGGCCCTATAACTACTAGTATAGATCTACTGTGGTTAGCTGTCTGTCTCTAGCCCTATAACTACTAGTATAGATCTACTGTGGTTAGCTGTCTGTCTCTAGCCCTATAACTACTAGTATAGATCTACTGTGGTTAGCTGTCTGTCTCTAGCCCTATAACTACTAGTATAGATATCCTGTGGTTAGCTGTCTGTCTCTAGCCCTATAACTACTAGTATAGATCTACTGTGGTTAGCTGTCTGTCTCTAGCCCTATAACTACTAGTATAGATATCCTGTGGTTAGCTGTCTGTCTCTAGTCCTATAACTACTAGTATAGATCTACTGTGGTTAGCTGTCTGTCTCTAGCCCTATAACTACTAGTATAGATCTACTGTGGTTAGCTGTCTGTCTCTAGCCCTATAACTACTAGTATAGATCTACTGTGGTTAGCTGTCTGTCTCTAGCCCTATAACTACTAGTATAGATCTACTGTGGTTAGCTGTCTGTCTCTAGCCCTATAACTACTAGTATAGATCTACTGTGGTTGGCTGTCTGTCTCTAGCCCTATAACTACTAGTATAGATCTACTGTGGTTAGCTGTCTGTCTCTAGCCCTATAACTACTAGTATAGATCTACTGTGGTTAGCCGTCTGTCTCTAGCCCTATAACTACTAGTATAGATCTACTGTGGTTAGCTGTCTGTCTCTAGCCCTATAACTACTAGTATAGATCTACTGTGGTTAGCTCGTCTGTCTCTAGCCCTATAACTACTAGTATAGATCTACTGTGGTTAGCTGTCTGTCTCTAGCCCTATAACTACTAGTATAGATCTACTGTGGTTAGCTGTCTGTCTCTAGCCCTATAACTACTAGTATAGATCTACTGTGGTTAGCTGTCTGTCTCTAGCCCTATAACTACTAGTATAGATCTACTGTGGTTAGCTGTCTGTCTCTAGCCCTATAACTACTAGTATAGATCTACTGTGGTTAGCTGTCTGTCTCTAGCTCTATAACTACTAGTATAGATCTACTGTGGTTAGCTGTCTGTCTCTAGCCCTATAACTACTAGTATAGATCTACTGTGGTTAGCCGTCTGTCTCTAGCCCTATAACTACTAGTATAGATCTACCGTGGTTAGCTGTCTGTCTCTAGCCCTATAACTACTAGTATAGATCTACTGTGGTTAGCTGTCTGTCTCTAGCCCTATAACTACTAGTATAGATCTACTGTGGTTAGCTGTCTGTCTCTAGCCCTATAACTACTAGTATAGAGCTACTGTGGTTAGCTGTCTGTCTCTAGCCCTATAACTACTAGTATAGATCTACTGTGGTTAGCTGTCTGTCTCTGGCCCTATAACTACTAGTATAGATCTACTGTGGTTAGCTGTCTGTCTCTGGCCCTATAACTACTAGTATAGATCTCCTGTGGTTAGCTGTCTGTCTCTGGCCCTATAACTACTAGTATAGATCTACTGTGGTTAGCTGTCTGTCTCTAGCTCTATAACTACTAGTATAGATCTACTGTGGTTAGCTGTCTGTCTCTGGCCCTATAACTACTAGTATAGATCTCCTGTGGTTAGCTGTCTGTCTCTGGCCCTATAACTACTAGTATAGATCTACTGTGGTTAGCTGTCTGTCTCTGGCCCTATAACTACTAGTATAGATCTCCTGTGGTTAGCTGTCTGTCTCTGGCCCTATAACTACTAGTATAGATCTACTGTGGTTAGCTGTCTGTCTCTAGCTCTATAACTACTAGTATAGATCTACTGTGGTTAGCCGTCTGTCTCTAGCCCTATAACTACTAGTATAGATCTACTGTGGTTAGCTGTCTGTCTCTAGCTCTATAACTACTAGTATAGATCTACTGTGGTTAGCTGTCTGTCTCTAGCCCTATAACTACTAGTATAGATCTACTGTGGTTAGCTGTCTGTCTCTGGCCCTATAACTACTAGTATAGATCTACTGTGGTTAGCTGTCTGTCTCTAGCCCTATAACTACTAGTATAGATCTACTGTGGTTAGCTGTCTGTCTCTAGCCCTATAACTACTAGTATAGATCTACTGTGGTTAGCTGTCTGTCTCTAGCCCTATAACTACTAGTATAGATCTACTGTGGTTAGCTGTCTGTCTCTAGCCCTATAACTACTAGTATAGATCTACCGTGGTTAGCTGTCTGTCTCTAGCCCTATAACTACTAGTATAGATCTACTGTGGTTAGCTGTCTGTCTCTAGCCCTATAACTACTAGTATAGATCTACTGTGGTTAGCTGTCTGTCTCTAGCCCTATAACTACTAGTATAGATCTACCGTGGTTAGCTGTCTGTCTCTGGCCCTATAACTACTAGTATAGATCTACTGTGGTTAGCTGTCTGTCTCTAGCCCTATAACTACTAGTATAGATCTACTGTGGTTAGCTGTCTGTCTCTAGCCCTATAACTACTAGTATAGATCTACTGTGGTTAGCTGTCTGTCTCTAGCCCTATAACTACTAGTATAGATCTACTGTGGTTAGCCGTCTGTCTCTAGCCCTATAACTACTAGTATAGATCTACTGTGGTTAGCTGTCTGTCTCTAGCCCTATAACTACTAGTATAGATCTACTGCTCCCGTACTTCCTGGTTTGCGTCCCAAATGGCACTTTTACGCCTGCTACGTTAGGTTAGATACACACAGACCGCATGAGAGAGGAATGTACACAGATAAGAGACATTTGGTGAAAGTGTACCTGAATCTACTTTGAAGAACTAGTCAAATGGATTTTGTCAAACAGCTCTGCAGCACACTTAGGCAGGCTAGCTAAATAGGATGACTAAAGACAGTACAGTATTGGGAGCACATAATGTTAGATGGCCTGGCTGGCTGGCGGACTGCTACTAATTGAGCAGAGATTAGATGGGAGAGCTACCGTCCTGTAGGTTTTAACTCCAACCCTGTTCCTGGAGAGCTACCCTCCTGTAGGTTTTAACTCCAACCCTGTTCCTGGAGAGCTACCGTCCTGTAGGTTTTAACTCCAACCCTGTTCCTGGAGAGCTACCCTCCTGTAGGTTTTAACTCCAACCCTGTTCCTGGAGAGCCACCGTCCTGTAGGTTTTAACTCCAACCCTGTTCCTGGAGAGCTACCCTCCTGTAGGTTTTAACTCCAACCCTGTTCCTGGAGAGCTACCCTCCTGTAGGTTTTAACTCCAACCCTGTTCCTGGAGAGCTACCGTCCTGTAGGTTTTAACTCCAACCCTGTTCCTGGAGAGCTACCGTCCTGTAGGTTCACTCCAACCCTAATCTAGCACACCTGATTCAAATAATTAGCAGGTTGATAAGATGAATCAGGTTAGTAACACCTGGGGTTGGAGCGAAAACCTACAGGAGTGTAGCTCTCAGGAACTGGAGTGGAGACCCCTGCTTTGAAGAATCAAAAAGAATAAAGTCATCAAATAAAAACTAAGTAATATACACAACTGAAATATTTTACTATTTCATAGTTATTTTCCTATTGATGTCTACCCAATGTGGACCTGACAAAGACAATGGAATATTTTCAATGTTTTGGGCTTTGGAATTTCCATTAAAAAGCTCTAAAATCATTGTAATGTCAAAAATGATAGAAAACCAAAAACCGTGATTCTTTTTTTTTTTTATAATCTAACCGAACCTGAACAGACCTCAAAAATAACTAAATCGCTCAGCACTACAAGACAGCGGTTGTGAAATCTCTCTGACAGATACTCACTTACAGGATTCTTGTTTGTCAAAGTTACAAAACTCTTAATACGGGGCCATTTTCCCCCAGACACAGATGAAGCCTAAAGCTAGCCCTGGACCAAAAATAATTTTCTCTGGAGATTCTCCATTGAGCTTTCTTTTTAACCAGAGACTAGGCTTTCTCTGTGTCTGAGAAACCACCCCTAAAATCTGAGACATTTCAAGTAGGCCTACATAGTAAAAATTAGCCTACACTCTGATGTAGTCAAATAGTGAAGACCGATCTCTCCCTCATCATGATGGACTGGTGAAATCAGCATACAATGCCCCACTTGTGCCTCGAATATGCCTTTAAAAAAACACTACTTCTGGGATAACTAGGCCCAGTCCAGGGTTACTCCAAAGGGCACCCTTTTCCATATATAGTGGCCCATAAGGATCTGGTCAAAAGTAGTGCACATATAGGGAATAGGGTGCCATTTGGGACACAGACACTGCCCACCAGCAGCAAACAAATCCATGTCCCAAATGGCACCTATTCCCTATATAGTGCACTACTTTGCCCTGGTCAAAACTTGTGCACTATATAGGGAATAGGGTGCAATTTGGCACAGTCACACAGAGGTTCAAACAAAGCGAATGGCTGATGTCTGGCATGTCATCAAAATGTGCTGAGCTGGAAGCTGGTATTCCACACAGACTACAGCCAAAGATGATCTATTATACTGACAAGATGGTCAACTGACCGCTCTAACAATATAAATAAATGTCTGCAAAGGCGAAAGGCACGTGGGAGGCGGTGCGATCAGGTGGGAACATTCTAGCCAATTATCTTTTGTAGAAAACATATCAATACACTCGTAACAACCTAACTATTATCTAACTTTTATTTGATCAAATAAGATTCACTTATCAAAATAGCAATTCACTTTTATCTTGTCCAAATTCAACACCCCCCATTCATTGCCCCCCCCATACAAAACCAAGCCTGCTTAATCTGCACGGTCAGATTTTGGGCGGAGTCGACCAACTCGCTTTGCCTCTTCCTCTCTGCTACAGCCCAGTGACTGAGCTTGACTCTCACACCCTCTCAAAGCACTAAAAGGAAGTTGAAATGCAAGTTTTTGTGGCAAAGTAGCACAGCATATCAAATCAAATCAAATGCTATTGGTCACATACAAATATATTTAGCAGATGTTATTGCAGGTGTAGCGAAATGCTTGTAAATATCATGTTTACTATGAAAATATAGGCTATTCTAAGAACATTACAAACATAGCCTTTGTAGGTACACAATAGAGCAGTTTGTCCCCATACCATTCATTAGGTAGGGGCTAGGATGAGTGTCCCTGAGAAAACCACTCCCCTGTGACCATTAAGAATGAACCACTAAATCTAACTTTAATTTCCAGGGGGGGGCAGGGACAGACTTAGTGATTTGGAGGCCCCAGGCAGAGCTCCCCCCTTTTCATCTGATTATCAAACAAATCAATTCAAAAGCTAGGTTACCTTCGCACGTTCATCCAAAAATAATTCCATCATCCGAACAGGTGCACTCAGCACCTGCCAACTTTCCTTCAATTGAAACCACCTGACCGGAGAAAGCATCCGAGCGAAACAGCGCCCCTCTGTCTTACTAGATCTAGCCCATGTATCTGATGTTGTCTGGTCAAAAAGAGTATGAATTGCCCAAGTCTTTTTGAGAAGGGTGCAATTGCGGCCTGCAATTAAGGGCGTCCCTGCATTTGCAGGAACCCCTCTTTATACTTCTATTGGTCCATTTTAAGCTAGGACAGGCGGGAGGCGGGGGTGTTCCAGTGCAGTAGGTGGCGTTAATGCACTATAATGTTTAATGACAGCCGCCGATAAACCCCACAGAAGAAAGGGGCGGGGACGACAACGGTAGCTAGCTAGCCATACACCAATAGACAGAGACTTTCGTCCCCCACCTGTCGGGCACGGTTTTCCCGCAGTTCTGCTAACGACGGCGAGGGCAGGTATTCGGCAGGCGGGAGCGAAGGACACTGTGTGCTAGCTTAACCAGCTAGTCCGGTACACAGCGGGCACGGTTTCTTCAGTACACAGCAGACGGAGGCGACATCGTGTGCTAGCTGGCTTACTAGCACATAGTGTCGCTAACAAGCTACCTAGGTAGCTAGCACATAGTGTCGCTAACAAGCTACCTAGGTAGCTAGCACATAGTGTCGCCCCAGGCTCCTGTATGCTGTGTTAGCAGGGGCGACCGGTGGACAGTGTCCTTCGCCCCGCCTGTCTGGCACTATTTTCCCGCAGTTCTGTTAACGACGGTGGGTGCAGGTGTTCAGCAGGCGGGAGCGAAGGACACTGTCTACCGTTCGCACTCCGCTAACTAGAAAGATGAGGGGCGGGAAAAACGTTGATAATACCTTTAATTCCGTTTTGACCCACATTCAAAAAGTGTCACAAGCAGGAACCAATGGGATGCCCACATGCAGGAACGCCCCGAATTGCAGGCTGCAGTTGCACACTATTGCTCTTTTTGTCCAGACAGCATCAGATACAGTGTACATGGGCTACACATACAGTACATTCTGAAAGTATTCAGACCCCTTGACTTTTTCCACATTTTGTTACGTTACAGCCTTATTCTACAATTGATTGAATCGTTGTTTCCCCTCAATCTACACACAATACCCCATATTGACAAAGCGAAAACAGGTTTTTTGAATTTTTTGTAAAATGTATTAAAAAACAGAAATACCTTATTTACATAAGTATTCAGACCATTTACTATGACACTCGAAATTGAGCTCAGGTGCATCCTGTTTCCATTGATCATCCTTCAGATGTTTCTACAACTTGATTGGAGTCCACCTGTGGTCAATTCAATTGATTGGACATGATTTGGAAAGGCACACACCTGTCTATATAAGGTCCCACAGTTGACAGTGCATGTCAGAGCAAAAACCAAGCCATGAGGTCGAAGGAATTGTCCGTAGAGCTCCGAGACAGGATTGTGTCGAGGCACAGATCTGGGAAAGGGTACCAAAAAATGTAAGCAGCATTGAAGGTCCCGACGAACACAGTGGCCTGCATCATTCTTATATGGAAGAAGTTTGGAACCACCAAGACTCTTCTTAGAGCTGGCCACCTAGCCAAATTGAGCAATCGGGGGAGAAGGGCCTTGGTCAGGGAGGTGACCAAGAACCCGATGGTCACTCTGACAGAGCTCCAGAGTTCCTCTGTGGAGATGGTAGAACTTTCCAGAAGGACAACCATCTCTGCAGTACTCCACCAATCAGGCCTTATGGTAGAGTGGCCAGACGGAAGCGACTCCTCAGTGAAAGGCACATGACAGCCTGCTTGGAGTTTGCCAAAAGGCACCTAAAGGATTCTGACCATGAGAAACAAGATAGAACTCTTTGGCCTGAATGCCAAGTGCCACGTCTGGAGGAAACCTGGCACCAACGGAGCAAAGTACAGAGAGATCCTTGATGAAAACCTGCTCCAGAGCACTCAGAACTTCAGACTGTGGCGAAGGTTCACCTTCCAACAGGACAACGACCCTAAGCACACAGCCAAGACAATGCACGAGTGGCTTCGGGACTAGTCTCTGAATGTCCTTGAGTGGCCCAGCCAGAGCCCAGACTTGAACCTGATCGATAATCTCTGGAGACCTGAAAATAGCTGTGCAGCCGACGCTCCCCATCCAACCTGACAGAGCTTGAGAGGATCTGCAGAGAAGAATGGGAGAAACACCAAATACAGGTGTGCCAAGCTTGTAGCGTCATACCCAAGAAGACTCGAGGCTGTAATCGCTGCCAAAGGTGCTTCAACAAAGTACTGAGTAAAGGGTCTGAATACTTACATATTTTGCAAACATTTCGAAAAACCTGTTTTTGCTTTGTCATTATGGGGTATTGTGTGTAGATTGATGCGGGGGAATAAAAAAAAACTATAATACATTTTAGAATAAGGCTGTAATTTAACAAAATGTTGAAAAAGTCGAGGGGTCTGAATACTTCCTAAATGCACTGTACATGTCCTCTGCCTCCACGAAGATGGCAGTATTAGCAGCACCTGTCTTTTTACTCAAGAAATGCGTTAACTTTGGTAATTTTCAGTTAAAATTCTGTTTTATTTTTTCTGCCACGCTCTGAAAGCACCTCATCGCTGCAGCTTAATTTCAATGAAAGTCACGTTTGCAATCATATTGTATTTAATAATGCACGGCAACTCTGTCAGTGACACTAGGTCATTAATTATTATGAACCAGTCCGTGTGCGATTAATGACATTTGTGCCAACTACTATGAGAAATGTTGATTAATTTACATCATTTAGCAGACGCTCTTATCCAGAGCGATTATATTAATATTATGAAATGATTTATCTATTATGAAGTATTATATTTGGCTGTATTTGTTTTTCAACAATGTGGCCTCATTACCTGAACACACAGACTTTGTTGCTGCTGCTGAACGAAATAAAATTGTGAAAACACTTCAGCTAGCAAAGTTCTTAATTTGACAAAATATGCAGCATAATGTCGGTCTGCTAGCAAGCTATTTAGAGTAAACAACTAGCGAGATAATGTTAGCTAGCTAGGCACAATAACAAGCAAGAAACTGAGCTAACTAACGGTAGCTAGCTAAAATCACAAGACTAACTAGCTAAAGTTTGGCGTGACAGTCCTTACCTTATAGTACACATCAAACTGTATATTTTCAGGAAGGGAGCGTATGTCCCTTCGAGATCGACTGTAGTTGTCCACCACTGCAGATATAGCAGTGTTGTACAGGGTTTCAGGGATCCATTCTAGCTCCACCGCCGCCATATTGTTTTCCTTCTTCAGCAACAAACCCCTTCCAACCACAGAACAACGAGACAGATATTTCACCGGATGTATAAATGAGAAGCATCCGCTTTCGTTTCCACTCACAAATATGGTAGTGAGAGGAAGCCCAGTGGCGAGAAGTTGGAAGGAGACTCTGGCCGACATTCTGCTAATTTTCTCATCGATGAAACATTTGATCTCAATACCGTTTTCTGTTCCGAAAACTAGAATCTGTTACGAACAGAGTGGACTAAGTTTTGTAGACTTTACCCTTTGTCAAAGTTTTAAAAAATTGCGTTGTTTAGAAAGCGTGCAAAACCAAATGAGTTATTGCACACGCGCAATTCAGAGTAGGCGTTCCCTAACGGAAAAATGCAAATGTCTACTAGAACGCGCTAATAGGATCTCGCTAGCTCGTGCTTAGCTCTGCCCACCTCCTTGCTTGTTCCCATTTGGAAACGACAGGCTGTGGTCTATCTTGGTTTAGTTAAAACATCTTTGTTACAACTCTCACTACATACCCTTCACTCCCTAACTGGAGTAAAAACACTTTCTCGGCAACTCCTCATACACCCTTTAGTTTCAGCTCAGAGGAAAACAGAGATCGATTCAAGGGGATTGCACAAAAACAACCACTGGCTGTCACAATCCCATGTTTTGTCCCTCATCCCAGATCATTTGCAAGACAACCTCTCTACTGCGCTCGCTCTCTGCTCCCGACCAATGAGGGGGTTCGATTAATCTCGCCCGTGCATGCGTGTTTTGCATGGCTAAAAGTTGATTGCATTCGATTTAGAACTGGGCTGCTTCCTGGCGTGAGCCAGGTGTCCAGCTCTGTCCGATGGTGAAGTCGGCTCAAAACAAAAGTTACGTAATTAAGCACGTGTAGTAATGAGTAGGGTTTTGTGTTTTCACATGCAAAGTGATAGTTTTTTATAGAAACGCTTTAGCTGACTTCCCAATTAAAACTAGTTAGAAAATTCAAACGTTTATTTTATGCTAGAGATGTATGTTTCTGGACGATGCACCATGCTGCCTTGTTGACAACATGACCGTGCCGCGCAGATTACTGTTGACGTCTAGAACCAGCGCCCTGCGGCTCAGCATAATCGAATCCGCCCAAAAACTATATACAAAAGTCCCGACCAATGACTTTATTGCGCAATGGGTGATATATTTTTTGTAACTTGCCTGCGGTTGCCACCTTCTGTCTGGTGCTGGTACAGACACAGGTATCGTTGGTAGAGGACAGGTATAATACAGTATCGTTGGTACAGGACAGGTATAATACAGTATTGTTGGTACAGGACAGGTATAATACAGTATCGTTGGTAGAGGACAGGTATAATACAGTAGTGTTGGTAGAGGACAGGTATAATACAGTATCGTTGGTAGAGGACAGGTATAATACAGTATCATTGGTAGAGGACAGGTATAATACAGTATCGTTGGTAGAGGACAGGTATAATACAGTATCGTTGGTAGAGGACAGGTATAATACAGTATCGTTGGTAGAGGACAGGTATAATACAGTAGTGTTGGTACAGGACAGGTATAATACAGTATCGTTGGTAGAGGACAGGTATAATACAGTATCATTGGTAGAGGACAGGTATAATACAGTATTGTTGGTAGAGGACAGGTATAATACAGTATTGTTGGTAGAGGATACTGTATTATAACTCCCCTCCATGTCTCCGACCACTACTTTGTTTCCTTTTCTCTCTCGCTCTCCTCCAACACTACTCACTCTGCCCCTACACAGATGGTAATGCGCCGCCGCAACCTTCGCTCTCTCTCTCCCACTACTCTCTCCTCTTCCATCCTATCATCTCTTCCCTCTGCTCAATCCTTCTCCCTCCAATCTCCTGATTCTGCCTCCTCAACCCTCCTCTCCTCCCTTTCTGCATCCTTTGACTCTCTGTGTCCCCTATCCTCCCGGCCGGCTCGGTCCTCCCCTCCAGCTCCGTGGCTTGATGACTCATTGCGAGCTCACAGAACAGAGCTCCGGGCAGCGGAGCGGAAATGGAAGAAAACTAAACTCCCTGCCGACCTGGCATCTTTTCACTCCCTCCTCTCTACATTTTCTTCATCTGTTTCTGCTGCTAAGGCCACTTTCTACCACTCTAAATTCCAAGCATCTGCCTCTAACCCTAGGAAGCTCTTTGCCACATTTTCCTCCCTCCTGAATCCTCCCCCCTCCTCTCTCTCTGTGGATGACTTCGTCAACCACTTTGAAAAGAAGGTTGACGACATCCGATCCTCGTTTGTTAAGTCTAATGACACTGCTGGTCCTACTACACTGCCCTACCCTATGCTTTGACTTCTTTCTCCCCTCTCTCTCCAGATAAAATCCTGCGACTTGTGACTGCAGGCCGCCCAACAACCTGCCCGCTTGACCCCATCCCCTCCTCTCTTCTCCAGACCATCTCCGGTGACCTTCTCCCCTACCTCACCTCGCTGATCAACTCATCCTTGACCGCTGGCCATGTCCCTTCCGTCTTCAAGAGAGCGAGTTGCTCCCCTTCTCAAAAAACCAACACTCGATCCCACTGATGTCAACAACTACAGACCAGTATCCCTTCTTTCTTTTCTTTCCAAAACTATTGAGCGTGCCGTCTTTAGCCAACTCTCTTGCTATCTCTCTCAGAATGACCTTCTTGATCCAAACCAGTCAGGTTTCAGGACTGGTCATTCAACTGAGACTGCTCTTCTCTGTGTCACGGAGGCTCTCCGCACTGCTAAAGCTAACTCTCTCTCCTCTGCTCCTGTCCTTCTAGACCTGTCTGCTGCCTTTGATACTGTGAACCATCAGATCCTCCTCTCCACCCTCTCCGAGCTGGGCATCTCCGGCGCGGCTCACTCCTGGATTGCGTCCTACCTGACCGGTCGCTCCTACCAAGTGGCGTGGCGAGAAGCTGTCTCCGCACCACGTGCTCTCACCACTGGTGTCCCCCAGGGCTCAGTTCTAGGCCCTCTCCTTTTCTCCCTATACACCAAGTCACTTGGCTCTGTCATATCCTCACATGGCCTCTCCTATCATTGCTACGCTGACGATACACAACTAATCTTCTCCTTTCCCCTTCTGATAACCAGGTGGCGAATCGCATCTCTGCATGTCTGGCAGACATATCAGTATGGATGACGGATCACCACCTCAAGCTGAACTCTGGCAAGACGGAGCTGCTCTTCCTCCCGGGGAAGGACTGCCCGTTCCATGATCTCGCCATCACGGTTGACAACTCCGTTGTGTCCTCCTCCCAGAGTGCGAAGAGCCTTGGCGTGACCCTGGACAACACCCTGTCGTTCTCCGCTAACATCAAGGCGGTGACCCGCTCCTGCAGGTTCATGCTCTACAACATTCGGAGAGTACGACCCTGCCTTACACAGGAAGCGGCACAGGTCCTAATACAGGCACTTGTCATCTCCCGTCTGGATTACTGCAACTCGCTGTTGGCTGGCCTCCCTGCCTGTGCCATTAAACCCCTACAACTCATCCAGAATGCCGCAGCCCGTCTGGTGTTCAACCTTCCCAAGTTCTCTCACTTCACCCCCCTCCTCCGCACACTCCACTGGCTTCCAGTTGAAGCTCGCATCCGTTACAAGACCATGGTGCTTGCCTATGGAGCAGTGAGGGGAACGGCACCTCTGTACCTTCGGGCTCTGATCAGTCCCTACACCCAAACGAGGGCATTGCGTTCATCCACCTCTGGCCTGCTGGCTCCCCTTCCTCTGCGGAAGCATAGTTCCCGCTCAGCCCAGTCAAAACTGTTCGCTGCTCTGGCACCCCAATGGTGGAACAAGCTCCCCTCACGACGCCAGGACAGCGGAGTCACTCACCACCTTCCGGAGTCATTTGAAACCCCACCTCTTTAAGGAATACCTGGGATAGGATAAAGTAATCCTTCTACCCCCAAAAAAAATTGTAAAGTGGTTATCCCACTGGCTATAGGGGTGAATGCACCAATTTGTGAGTCGCTCTGGATAAGAGCGTCTGCTAAATGACGTAAATGTGCCCTTGAGCAAGACACTTAACCCTAATTGCTCCTGTAAGTCGCTCTGGATAAGAGCGTCTGCAAATGACTAAAATGTAAATGTAAATGTAATAATACAGTATCGTTGGTACAGGACAGGTATAATACAGTATTGTTGGTACAGGACAGGTATAATACAGTATCGTTGGTACAGGACAGGTATAATACAGTATCGTTGGTAGAGGACAGGTATAATACAGTATCGTTGGTACAGGACAGGTATAATACAGTATCGTTGGTACAGGACAGGTATAATACAGTATCGTTGGTAGAGGACAGGTATAATACAGTATTGTTGGTAGAGGACAGGTATAATACAGTATCGTTGGTAGAGGACAGGTATAATACAGTATCGTTGGTAGAGGACAGGTATAATACAGTATCGTTGGTACAGGACAGGTATAATACAGTATCGTTGGTAGAGGACAGGTAAAATACAGTATCGTTGGTAGAGGACAGGTATAATACAGTATCGTTGGTACAGGACAGGTATAATACAGTATCGTTGGTACAGGACAGGTATAATACAGTATCGTTGGTACAGGACAGGTATAATACAGTATCGTTGGTAGAGGACAGGTATAATACAGTATTGTTGGTAGAGGACAGGTATAATACAGTATTGTTGGTAGAGGACAGGTATAATACAGTATCGTTGGTAGAGGACAGGTATAATACAGTATTGTTGGTAGAGGACAGGTATAATACAGTATCGTTGGTACAGGACAGGTATAATACAGTATTGTTGGTAGAGGACAGGTATAATACAGTATCGTTGGTACAGGACAGGTATAATACAGTATTGTTGGTAGAGGACAGGTATAATACAGTATTGTTGGTAGAGGACAGGTATAATACAGTATTGTTGGTAGAGGACAGGTATAATACAGTATCGTTGGTACAGGACAGGTATAATACAGTATTGTTGGTAGAGGACAGGTATAATACAGTATTGTTGGTAGAGGACAGGTATAATACAGTATCGTTGGTACAGGACAAGTTAATACAGTATTGTTGGTAGATGACAGGTATAATACAGTATCGTTGGTAGAGGACAGGTATAATACAGTATCGTTGGTAGAGGACAGGTATAATACAGTATTGTTGGTAGAGGACAGGTATAATACAGTATTGTTGGTAGAGGACAGGTATAATACAGTATTGTTGGTAGAGGACAGGTATAATACAGTATTGTTGGTAGAGGACAGGTATAATACAGTATCGTTGGTACAGGACAGGTATAATACAGTATCGTTGGTAGAGGACAGGTATAATACAGTATCGTTGGTAGAGGACAGGTATAATACAGTATCGTTGGTACAGGACAAGTTAATACAGTATTGTTGGTAGATGACAGGTATAATACAGTATTGTTGGTAGAGGACAGGTATAATACAGTATCGTTGGTACAGGACAGGTATAATACAGTATCGTTGGTAGAGGACAGGTATAATACAGTATTGTTGGTAGAGGACAGGTATAATACAGTATCGTTGGTACAGGACAAGTTAATACAGTATTGTTGGTAGATGACAGGTATAATACAGTATTGTTGGTAGAGGACAGGTATAATACAGTATTGTTGGTAGATGACAGGTATAATACAGTATTGTTGGTAGAGGACAGGTATAATACAGTATCATTGGTAGAGGACAGGTATAATACAGTATCGTTGGTACAGATTAGGTGGCGTTCCAGGTTGACTTTTTTTGCAGTCTCGCTGGTCATTAGGAATAGGGTGCCATTTGTGACGTACATACGCTTTCTTCTGGGACAGTTTAATGTACTGAGTTTGTGGGTGATATGTACACTACCGTTCAAAAGTTTGGGGGTCACTTAGAAATGTCCTTATTTTCCATGAAAACATACATGAAATGAGTTTGAATAGGAAATATAGGAAAATGCATAGGAAATGTAGTCATTAGGTTAGAAAAAATTATTTTTAATTGAAATAATAATTGTGTCCTTCAAACTTTGCTTTTGTCAAAGAATCCTCCATTTGCAGCAATTACAGCCTTGCAGACCTTTGGCATTCTAGTTGTTGAGGTAATCTGAAGAGATTTCACCCCATGCTTCCTGAAGCACCTCCCACAAATTGAATTGGCTTGATGGGCACTTTTTTAGCAGACGCTCTTATCCAGAGCAACTTACAGGAGCAATTACAGGCACAACCACTAAGCTAACTTCCGCCCCACAACAGCTCAATAGAGTTGAGATCTGGTGACTGTGCTGGCCACTCCATTATAGACAGAATACCAGCTGACTGCTTCTTCCCTAAATAGTTATTGCATAGTTTGGAGCTGTGCTTTTGGTCATTGTCCTGTTGTAGTAGGAAATTGGGTCCAATCAAGCGCCGTCCATAGGGTATGGCATGGCGTTGCAAAATGGAGTGATAGCCTTCCTTCTTCAAGATCCCTTTTACCCTGTACAAATCTCCCACTTTACCACCACCAAAGCACCCCCAGACCATCACATTGCCTCCACCACGCTTGACAGATGGCATCAAGCACTCCTCCAGAATCTTTTCATTTGGTCTGCATCTCACAAATGTTCTTCTTTGTGATCCGAACACCTCAAACTTCAATTCGTCTGTCCATAACACTTTTTCCAATCTTCCTCTGTCCAGTGTCTGTGTTCTTTTGCCAATCTTAAACTCTTCTTTTTATTGGCCAGTCTGAGATATGGCTTTTTCTTTGCAACTCTGCCTAGAAGGTCAGCATCGCCTCTTCACTGTTGACGTTGAGACTGGTGTTTTGTGGGTACTATTTAATGAAGCTGCCAGTTGAGGACCTGTGAGGCGTCTGTTTCCCAAACTAGACACAAATGTATTTGTCCTCTTGCTCAGTTGTGCACCGGGGCCTCCCACTCCTCTTTCTATTCTGGTTAGAGCCAGTTTGCGCTGTTCTGTGAAGGGAGTAGTACACAGCGTTGTATGAGATCTTCAGTTTCTTGGCAATTCCTCGCATGGAATAGCCTTCATTTCTCAGAACAAGAATAGAAGAAGAGAGTTATTTGTTTCTGGCCATTTTGAGCCTGTAATCGAACCCACAATTGCTGATGCTCCAGATACTCAACTAGTCTCAAGAAGGCCAGTTTTATTGCTTCTTTAATCAGCACAACAGTTTTCAGCTGTGCTAACATAATTGCAAAAGGGTTTTCTAATGATCAATTAGCCTTTTAAAATGATAAACTTGGATTAGCAAACACAACGTGTCATTGGAACACAGGACTGATGGTTGCTGATAATGGGCCTCTGTACGCCTATGTAGATATTCCATTAAAAATCAGCCGTTTCCAGCTGCAATAGCCATTTACAACATTAGCAATGTCTACACTGTATTCCTGATCAATTTGATGTTATTTTAATGGACAAAAAAAATAGCTTTTCTTTCAAAAACAAGGACATTTCTAAGTGACCCCAAACTTTTGAATGGTAGTGTAAATACTAAATGTCTTGTTTGGTCCTGTGCCAAAATGTGTTGCTACTGGTATTCTTTAAACTAGATTTCAATCTTAAATTCCATGTTTATAAAAGTGTATATACAGTAGTTGTTATTGGTGATGTGTAGTAAAGGCTGGAGGTAATATTAATCACAAAATCCACTTGAGCTACATGGTGTACTTTTAAACCCCCAATAAGTCAAGAAGACACCACTCAGAAAACATTTTTATTTAATATATTTTCAATTCAAAACAAGTGGTGTTTCTTTTCCACAGGAACACTGTACACATGCACTAATTGCTGTCAGCACCACTTTGTCAGTGTCAAGCAGGACAGGATGCCATAACTGAATGAACCTGTAAAATGACTCACTTCACCTGGAAAAACAAAGGACGCATCTCATAATTGTACCATATATACAGTGAGCTCCATAATTCATTGGACAGTGACCATTGTTTTGTTATTTTGGTTCTGTACTCTAGCACTTTGAGTTTGAAAGGATACAATGACAATGAGCGTGAAGTGCAGACTGTCAGCTTTAATTTGAGGGTATTTTCATACATATCGGATGAACCGTTTAGAAATGACAGCACCTTTTGTACATGGTCCCCCCATTTTAAGGTACTACAAGTTTTTGTTAAATTGGCTTCACAGATGTGTGTTGTTAGGCAGGTGTATTCATTTGTGTCGTTAGTGAATGCAGGAGAGCTGTTGATGAATAGTAATGATTCTAGACGTTGCTATTGCCTTTGGAGGTTGTTATTGGGGTGTGACAACATGAGGAAGACAGCAGTGTCGATGCAAATGAAGTTGGCCGTCATAAGGCTCAGAAATGAAAATCAATCATTCAGGAACATTGCAAAAACCCTGGCCATGCCCAAGTCAACAGTTTTGTTCATCATTAACAAGAAAAAAACAACCGGTGAACTCAATTATGTCAAAAGACCCAGTAGACAGAGGAAGACCACTGTAGTGGATGACCGGAGAATACTCTCTATGGTGAAGAAAAAACCCCTGATAACAGCCCAACAGATCAAAAACACTCTCCTGGATGCAGGTGTAGATGTGTCAAAGTCTACCATACGCAGAACACTACACCAGCAGGACTACAGAGGGTACACTACAAGATGCAAACCACTGATAAGCCTGAAGAACAGAAAGGCAAGATTACAGTTTGCTAAAAAGCACCTAAAAAGAGCCCCAAGAGTTCTGGAAAAAGTATTGTGGACAGATGAGACAAAGATTAACATGTACCAGAGTGATGGAAAGACAAAAGTGTGGAGAAAAAAAGAAATGCCCATGATCCAAAGCATACCACCTCATCCATGAAACATGGTGGAGGGGTGTTATGGCTTGGGCCTGTATGGCTGCCAGTGGAACAGGCTCACTTGTCTTCATCGATGATGTGACTGCAGACAGAAGTAGAACAATGAATTCTGAAGTCTACAGAAATATTTTATCTGCTCAGATAAAACCAAATGCCTCCAAACTCATTGGACGGCACTTCATCATGCAACAAGACAATGACCCTAAACATACTGCTAGAGCAACAAAGGGGTTTTTGATGGCCAAAAAGTGGAAAATCCTTGACTGGCCGAGTCAATCACCAGATCTGAATCCAATTGAACATGCATTTTACATGCTGAAGAGGGAGACTTAAGGCAATAAGTCCCCGAAACGAGCAGGAACTGAAGATGGCTGCAGTACAGGCCTGGCAGAGCATCACCAGGGAAGATACCCAGCGTCTGGTGATGGCGATGCATCGAGACTTCAAGCAGTCATTGCATGCAAAGGATATGCGACCAAATATTAACAATGATTACTTTATTCTGACATTATGTTAAACTGTCCAATGTTTTTTTATGCCCGAAAATGGGGGACTATGTACAAAAGCTTCTATAATTCCGTAAACGGTTCATCCGATATGTATGAAAATACCCTCAAATTAAAGCTGACAGTCTGCACTTCACCCTCATTGTCATTGTATCCTTTCAAACTCAAAGTGCTAGAGTACAGAACCAAAATAACAAAAGAATGGTCACTGTCCAGTGAATTATGGAGCTCACTGATAGGCACTACTTTTGACCAGGGTTCTGGTCAAAAAGTAGTGCACTACATATGGAATAGGGTGCAATTTGGGACACCTATCAGAAAGAATGTTTTGGGCATAATGTTTTTAGGAACAATCACCAACAAAGTAACAGAAAATATGTTCTCAGAGAATGTCACACACCAGCATCAGTATTACTTACAAAAAAAAATAAAAAATTGGCCTACTATGAAATGAAAACATCAAACAAAAACGCTACAAATTGTCCAGTTAAAATTGCACTTTGGTCTAGAAAAAGCGACATACTAAAAATAATGAATAATTTAACAAGAGCTTGTCATCAAGCAAATGTGGCAGTCGGCAGACCTTTTTCTAAAAACACCAGTACTGTCAAAAAGTCTGATGCACTGTAATCATAACAGCAGCTACGTGAGGACAACAGGTCACATAATGAAATAATGCTTTAACTTTTATCACATCATTCATACATGAAAACAGGTAAAACAATGCTTTAACTTGATCACATCATTCATACATGAAAACAGGTAAAACAATGCTTTAACTTGATCACATCATTCATACATGAAAACAGGTAAAACAATGCTTTAACTTGATCACATCATTCATACATGAAAACAGGTCAAACAATGCTTTACCTTGATCACATCATTCATACATGAAAACAGGTCAAACAATGCTTTACCTTGATCACATCATTCATACATGAAAACAGGTAAAACAATGCTTTACCTTGATCACATCATTCATACATGAAAACAGGTAAAACAATGCTTTAACTTGATCACATCATTCATACATGAAAACAGGTAAAACAATGCTTTAACTTTATCACATCATTCATACATGAAAACAGGTAAAACAATGCTTTAACTTTATCACATCATTCATACATGAAAACAGGTAAAACAATGCTTTACCTTGATCACATCATTCATACATGAAAACAGGTAAAACAATGCTTTAACTTGATCACATCATTCATACATGAAAACAGGTAAAACAATGCTTTAACTTGATCACATCATTCATACATGAAAACAGGTAAAACAATGCTTTAACTTGATCACATCATTCATACATGAAAACAGGTAAAACAATGCTTTAACTTGATCACATCATTCATACATGAAAACAGGTAAAACAATGCTTTAACTTGATCACATCATTCATACATGAAAACAGGTAAAACAATGCTTTTAACTTGATCACATCATTCGTACATGAAAACAGGTAAAACAATGCTTTAACTTGATCACATCTTTCATACATGAAAACAGGTAAAACAATGCTTTAACTTGATCACATCATTCATACATGAAAACAGGTAAAACAATGCTTTAACTTGATCACATCTTTCATACATGAAAACAGGTAAAACAATGCTTTAACTTGATCACATCATTCATACATGAAAACAGGTAAAACAATGCTTTAACTTGATCACATCATTCATACATGAAAACAGGTAAAACAATGCTTTAACTTGATCACATCATTCATACATGAAAACAGGTAAAACAATGCTTTAACTTGATCACATCATTCATACATGAAAACAGGTAAAACAATGCTTTAACTTGATCACATCATTCGTACATGAAAACAGGTAAAACAATGCTTTAACTTGATCACATCTTTCATACATGAAAACAGGTAAAACAATGCTTTAACTTGATCACATCATTCATACATGAAAACAGGTAAAAAACAATGCTTTAACTTTTATCACATCATTCATACATGAAAACAGGTAAAACAATGCTTTAACTTGATCACATCATTCATACATGAAAACAGGTAAAACAATGCTTTAACTTGATCACATCATTCATACATGAAAACAGGTAAAAACAATGCTTTAACTGATTCACATCATTCATACATGAAAGTAATATCCGTGTAGGTAACTGAAGACGAAGCTTCTGACTGCTTTTCAAATAGAACATTGATATCATTCAAAAGATGTCAATAAGTCATATATACTGTATCTAGTCTCAGTCCTATTCCAAGTCAATCAAAATGAGAATCAAATTAAACTTATTAGCTTATAAGTGCTCTTCCTGAATTCAAACCCCTCAAAACTAAAAACAACAACCACACTGAGTGTATAGAACATTATCAACGCCTGCTGTTTCCATGACATAGACTGACCAGGTGAATCCAGGTGAAAGCTTTATAGCATTGGGGTCAACATGGGCCAGCGTGGTCCTCTGTAGCTCAGCTGGTAGAGCACGGCGCTTGTAACGCCAAGGTAGTGGGTTCGATCCCCGGGACCACCCATACACAAAAATGTATGCACGCATGACTGTAAGTCGCTTTGGATAAAAGCGTCTGCTAAAATGGCATATTATTATTATTATTATCCCTGTGGAATGCTTTCAACACCTTGTAGAGTCCATGCCCCGATGAATTGAGGCTGTTCTGAGGGCAAAGGGGGAGGAGGGGTGCAACTCAATATTAGGAAGGTGTTCTTAATGTTTTGTACACTCAGTGTATTGACAACTAGCTAGTTCGCCACAACCATTTTCTCTGATAAGACCCCTGCATCAGAACTCATAGAAATCATTTCTCTTGTTGAAAATTGGGGCTATGTCAGTCTATTAAAAATCAATCTGACAGAACTTTTGACAGTATTTCAATCTGAAGGAAGTATGGTTTGAAATGACTGAAACGCATCAGAAAGGTATTGGGAAGTTCAGAAAATCATCAGGCGATTATTTTGTATGATCTTCTGTGTAGAAAACAACACCATCATTGATGTTCTTCTCCCCCTCCAATCTGATTTAGTGCCTGGTCTTGTCCATTCTGTTCTAATGAGGTTTGTGGACATTGGAGATGAAACAGAAGACATATGATTGGGTCATAATATTTTGTAGCTTAAATGGTTCCAAAGATAGAGCCACACTTGTAGGAAGAAAACAGAAACTGCTCTGTTTATTACAACCTCATCTAGAGGCTAACGAGGTTACTGACGTAACTCCGGTTCTATGAACAAAGCCCGATTTTATTTATCTCGTGACCCCATTTTCAAATCAGGACACACTATATGGGGTTGCGACCCCTAGTTTTGGAAATGCTGGCCTACACAGTTAAATTGTCTGCATTTGGTATGCAGATCCTGTCGTTGGGGTAAATGCAGCAAAAAGGGAAAAAATAGGCATAGCATTGCAATTACAGGTAACGGCCACAAGGTGTCATCTGATCTCATCTGACAGCGGGAACAACATCCTGAATGACTATATTATACAGTTCACCTCATCAACTATTAATTAATTAATTATTACACTGAACAAAAATATTAACGCAACATGTAAAGTGTTGGTCCCATGTTTCATGAGCAGAAATAAAATATCCCAGACATTTTCCATACGCACAAAAAAAACGTAAGTTTGTGCAAATTTGTTTACATTCCTGTTCTGAAACATTTCTCCTTTGCCAAGATAATCCATCCACCTGACAGGTGTGGCATATCAAGAAGTTGATTAAACAGCATGATCATTACACAGGTGCACCTTGTGCTGGGGGACAATAAAGGCCACTCTAAAATGTGCAGTTTTGTCACACAACAGAATGCCACAGATGTCTCAAGTTTTGAGGGAGCGTGCAATTGGCATGCTGACTGCAGGAATGTCCACCAGAGCTGTTGCCAGAGAATTGAATGTTCATTGTCTCTACCATAAGCCACTTCCAACATCATTTTAGATAATTTGACAGTATGTCCAACCG
>NW_025533627.1:502500-612441 GCF_020615455.1 Coregonus clupeaformis
GAGTTACATTGTGTTGTTTAAGTGTTCCCTTTATTTTTTTGAGCAGTGTATTTACATCTCATAGAAATACATTAGAGGAACTTAATCTTTGAGACAACCACAACAACATACCTAGAGCTCTGGCCACAGCCAGGAAAGGGATCTGGTCTATGACAGTGCTCCTCCGGACGGGCCCGTTGTGAGTCAGCCTGGGTCTCTTCCACACCACCCGGTTCACCCCAGACTTCTTTATCACACTGGAGATAGGAGGGACAGACAGACAGACAGGAGAGTTATCACTATGGAGATAGGAGGGACAGACAGAAAGACACAGGAGTTACCACTCTGGAGATAGCAGGACAGACAGACAGGAGAGTTATCACACTGGAGATAGGAGGGACAGACAGACAGACAGACAGGAGAGTTATCACTCTGGAGATAGGAGGGACAGACAGACAGACAGGAGAGTTATCACTCTGGAGATAGGAGGACAGACAGACAGACAGGAGAGTTATCACTCTGGAGATAGGAGGGACAGACAGACAGACAGGAGAGTTATCACACTGGAGATAGGAGGGACAGACAGACAGACAGGAGAGAGTTATCACTCTGGAGATAGGAGGGACAGACAGACAGACAGGAGAGTTATCACTCTGGAGATAGGAGGGACAGACAGACAGGAGAGTTATCACTCTGGAGATAGGAGGGACAGACAGACAGGAGAGTTATCACTCTGGAGATAGGAGGGACAGACAGACAGACAGACAGGAGAGTTATCACATTGGAGATAGGAGGGACAGACAGACAGACAGGAGAGTTATCACTCTGGAGATAGGAGGGACAGACAGACAGACAGGAGAGTTATCACTCTGGAGATAGGAGGGACAGACAGACAGGAGAGTTATCACTCTGGAGATAGGAGGGACAGACAGACAGACAGGATAGTTATCACTCTGGAGATAGGAGGGACAGACAGACAGGAGAGTTATCACTCTGGAGATAGGAGGGACAGACAGACAGAAAGACAGGATAGTTATCACTCTGGAGATAGGAGGGACAGACAGACAGGAGAGTTATCACTCTGGAGATAGAAGGGACAGACAGACAGACAGGAGAGTTATCACTCTGGAGATAGAAGGGACAGACAGACAGACAGGAGAGTTATCACTCTGGAGATAGGAGGGACAGACAGACAGACAGGAGAGTTATCACACTGGAGATAGGAGGGACAGACAGACAGACAGACAGGAGAGTTATCACTCTGGAGATAGGCGGGACAGACAGACAGACAGACAGGAGAGTTATCACTCTGGAGATAGGAGGGACAGACAGACAGACAGGAGAGTTATCACTCTGGAGATAGGAGGGACAGACAGACAGACAGGAGAGTTATCACTCTGGAGATAGGAGGGACAGACAGACAGACAGGAGAGTTATCACTCTGGAGATAGGAGGGACAGACAGACAGGAGAGTTATCACTCTGGAGATAGGAGGGACAGACAGACAGGAGAGTTATCACTCTGGAGATAGGAGGGACAGACAGACAGAAAGACAGGATAGTTATCACTCTGGAGATAGGAGGGACAGACAGACAGGAGAGTTATCACTCTGGAGATAGAAGGGACAGACAGACAGACAGGAGAGTTATCACTCTGGAGATAGGAGGGACAGACAGACAGACAGGAGAGTTATCACACTGGAGATAGGAGGGACAGACAGACAGACAGGAGAGTTATCACTCTGGAGATAGCAGGGACAGACAGACAGACAGGATAGTTATCACTCTGGAGATAGGAGGGACAGACAGACAGGAGAGTTATCACTCTGGAGATAGGAGGGACAGACAGACAGGAGAGTTATCACTCTGGAGATAGGAGGGACAGACAGACAGGAGAGTTATCACTCTGGAGATAGGCGGGACAGACAGACAGGAGCGTTATCACAGGCATTTAGTAAGGTAGTAATGGAGTAGTAGTTATGATTCAGCCGGTCAGTGTCACAAAAAGCCTCTATTATCTTCATAGTGGCAGGCTCTGTATAAGGAATGGGGTGTTACAAATGTTCAATAAACCATTAACACATGCCTTATAAATGTTCCCTTAATGGCTTATTCATGGAAGTAGTGTAAAGTGTTCCAAAAATAACCTACCTTATTTCAACTGTCTGGTTGATCCAGTAACCCTGTTATGGTATGTGAGCAGCACCGTTTATTGACAGTAAACTGCTGCGATGCCAATGACTAATCTGGCAAGAGTCTTAAAGTCACTGGAAATCACTCCAAGCTCACTCACTCCCTCTGTGGGAGTCACTGGCTATGTCCCCAAATTGCACCCCATTCTTTGTAGTGTACTACTTTTGACCAGGACCATTCGGGACGCAAGCCTGTGTGTTCCTTACCTGAAGGAGATGGTTCTAGAGTAGTGTGTTGTTTACCCAGTGCCTGTCCATCCCTCTAGTCTAGTTCCCCAGTGCCTGTCCGTCCCTCTCGTCTAGTTCCCCAGTGCCTGTCCGTCCCTCTCGTCTAGTTCCCCAGTGCCTGTCCGTCCCTCTCGTCTAGTTACCCAGTGCCTGTCCGTCCCTCTCGTCTAGTTCCCCAGTGCCTGTCCGTCCCTCTAGTCTAGTTCCCCAGTGCCTGTCCTTCCCTCTAGTCTAGTTCCCCAGTGCCTGTCCGTCCCTCTCGTCTAGTTCCCCAGTGCCTGTCCTTCCCTCTCGTCTAGTTCCCCAGTGCCTGTCCATCCCTCTAGTCTAGTTCCCCAGTGCCTGTCCGTCCCTCTCGTCTAGTTCCCCAGTGCCTGTCCGTCCCTCTCGTCTAGTTCCCCAGTGCCTGTCCTTCCCTCTCGTCTAGTTACCCAGTGCCTGTCCGTCCCTCTCGTCTAGTTCCCCAGTGCCTGTCCGTCCCTCTAGTCTAGTTCCCCAGTGCCTGTCCTTCCCTCTAGTCTAGTTCCCCAGTGCCTGTCCTTCCCTCTAGTCTAGTTCCCCAGTGCCTGTCCATCCCTCTCGTCTAGTTACCCAGTGCCTGTCCTTCCCTCTAGTCTAGTTCCCCAGTGCCTGTCCTTCCCTCTCGTCTAGTTCTCCAGTGGCTGTCTGTCCCTCTAGTCTAGTTACCCAGTGCCTGTCCTTCCCTCTAGTCTAGTTCCCCAGTGCCTGTCCTTCCCTCTCGTCTAGTTACCCAGTGCCTGTCCTTCCCTCTAGTCTAGTTCCCCAGTGCCTGTCCTTCCCTCTCGTCTAGTTCTCCAGTGGCTGTCTGTCCCTCTAGTCTAGTTACCCAGTCAGTCAGAGAGTTGTTCTGTTGTTTTACACCAAACAGGCATAGATGCTACAATGCTTTATCTGATTGTGAGCTTGCAGTAGAGTAGAGTAGACAATGTGGTTTATGCAAGAGAGAGAGCGAGAGAGAGAGAGAGAGAGAGAGAGAGAGAGAGACACAGAGAGAGAGAGAGAGAGAGAGAGAGACACAGAGAGAGAGAGAGAGAGAGAGAGAGAGAGAGAGACACACAGAGAGAGAGAGAGAGAGACACAGAGAGAGAGAGAGAGAGACACAGAGAGAGAGAGAGAGAGAGCCAGAGGAGAGAGAGAGGAGAGAGAGAGAGAGAGAGAGAGAGAGAGAGAGAGAGAGAGAGAGAGAGAGAGAGAGAGAGAGAGAGAGAGAGAGAGAGAGAGAGAGAGAGAGAGACATGGTCTTTGGCTCGACCCCATTCCCCTGTCATAGGGGCTGTTGTTTTGGATGCACAGTCACACGAGGGTACGGTTGTGTTGTGGTTGTGTTGCAGCTGGGGGCCTTAGCACAGTATTATGTGTTGGTTAGGATAGTCCGCCAGACAAACAAAACATTACATTGTTGAGTTAGTTAGTTCTCGAGTTGGCTGGCTGGACAACTAACCTAGTAGTGCAGTATGTAGTAGTTAGCCTTACCTGCCCCCCAGCCCTTCGATGCGCTCTCTCTCCTTAGGCAGCTCAGGCTTGTGGTCCTGTGTGACCTCCACGGCCCTGATGAACTGGTCAGTGGGATCGTCCTGAACCCCTAGCACTATGGCAGAGTCTCCTACGTGGGCCACGTACATGCGGTCCCCCCGGATGACCACTACACTGGCCGTGGTGCCTGAGGTGCTGGGAAGCCCCGTGAAAGTCTTGGGCCATTCGGCTGCAGAGGGAGGAAAAGAGAGGGAGGGAGAGAGAGAGAGAGAGAGAGAGGGAGGGAGGGAGAGAGAGGGAGGGAGAGAGAGGGAGGGAGAGAGAGAGAGAGAGAGAGAGGGAGGGAGAGAGAGGGAGGGAGAGGGAGGGAGGGAGAGAGAGAGAGAGAGGAGGGAGAGAGAGAGAGAGAGAGAGAGAGAGGAGGGAGAGAGAGGGAGGAGAGGGAGGGAGGGAGAGAGAGAGGGAGGGAGAGAGAGGGAGGAAAAGAGAGAGAGGGAGGGAGAGAGAGGGAGGGAGGGAGAGAGAGGGAGAGAGAGAGAGGGAGGGAGAGAGAGGGAGGAAAAGAGAGAGAGGGAGAGAGAGTGAGTGAGGGAGGGAGAGAGAGGGAGAGAGAGGGAGGAAAAGAGAGAGAGGGAGGGAGAGAGAGGGAGGGAGAGAGAGGGAGGAAAAGAGAGAGAGGGAGAGAGAGTGAGTGAGGGAGGGAGAGAGAGGGAGGAAAAGAGAGAGAGGGAGAGAGAGAGAGAGAATATGGTAAAATATTGGAACCTGCCCAGCCTTAGAAGAAGCCTTCGGAGTCAGACTAACCTACTTCCCTGAGGTCTCTGCCTGCAATAATATGGCCCCTGAACACAACAACAGTTAGGTAGGAACTAAACTTTTAAAGGTCCTGAACAGTCATTCTGAAAAGGACTTTTTTGTCTAACTACCAGGAAGTTTGAAAAGACAGGCTGAGAGGGCAGGGGGCTTCTATTCATGAGCTCGCCTTGACTGAAGGCTCTTTGAAACGCCTTTGTCAAGCAACTTGGGTGCAGTGAGCACTGTTGCAGTAAATTTATCTCAAGCAAATTTAGTGATACACGAAGCAACTCAAACATTGAAATTGCATCAATGATATGTTTTTCATTTACATCTCCCGTTTGTTTCTTGTGATGTGGTTCACAGCAGCACTGACGGATATGTTGACTTGACAACTGCGTCAGAGTTTTGAACGACCCATCCCCCCCTTTTGTTCCATGCTGGCTGAAGACCTAGCTAGCCAGTAACTAGCTAACACCAGACACAGATGAAAGGGGAAACATATAAGTATCTTTGCCATAGATGAATAGGGTAAACTTTTAATTATATTTGCTGACACCCTACAGTCAAATGTTGGCACCAGTAAAGTAGCTATCTAGCTACATAAACCACGCCCCTCTGCAAACCTGCCTTCTCCGATGTTGATTACAAGGCGTACTTATTTAAATTAGGTAAGAGAATATCTAGTTACCATTGGTGTATTCAAATGAAAATGAAGGTGATGTCACCTTGTCTGCTTAATAATGAATCCAAGTGTTTGACATGGGGGAGGGGACCAGTAACTTATGATCAAACTTGATCAATGTAGAAGCAACAGTCATTTTTCATACGTTGATCTGGTTTCCTTCAAATATCATCACATTTCATGAAAAACATGATTGACTGTTCATGACCTTTAAACTAAAAAGACAACTTTGTCTGCCATCTTCACAGACAGACCGGCAGAACAGCAGGCCAGTGAGATCAGAGGAACACACAATAAAGGGTCAGGATGAGAGAGCCAGATGCTTCTCCAGATTACAAACAAGTAAGTAGTGAATTATGGCTGCCCAACCCTGTTCCTGGAGAGCTACCTTCATGTAGGTTTTAACTCCAACCCTGTTCCTGGAGAGCCACCGTCCTGTAGGTTTTAACTCCAACCCTGTTCCTGGAGAGCTACCGTCCTGTAGGTTTTAACTCCAACCCTGTTCCTGGAGAACTACTGTCTCTATTCGCTCCAACCCTGTTCCTGGAGAGCTACCGTCCTGTAGGTTAACTCCAACCCTGTTCCTGGAGAACTACTGTCTCTATTCGCTCCAACCCCTGGTTCTAATGATTAGCTGGTTGATAAGCTGAATCAGGTTAGTTACAACTGGGGTTGAAGCGAAAACCTACAGGAGGGTAGCTCTCCAGGAACAGGATTGGGCAGCCCTGATATAGAGTATAGGGTACCATTTGGGACACATCCATAGACATAACAAATAGTTGCTGCACATTTTTGTTCCAGCTCAGCACTCAGCACTCAGCACTAACAAACACATGACTCAACTCATCAAAGGGCTTGATTTAGTTGATAAATTGAATCAGGTGTGTTAATACTGGGCTGGAACAAAAATGTGCACATCCATCCTTGGGTTTTCCCAGGATGCTCCTTGTGTGTAGAGTACACTGTACTAGTGACTTGACAGGGCAGTCGAAGGAACCAGAGCGAATCGCTGATGACCGCCCTAAATACAACTGCCCTCACAGCTGATAGGCCAAGAGACTTGTTCATCAAATAATAAAAGAGGGGGGGGGAACATTCATCATGCCTCAGTGGGGGTGGGCGCATTGGTCTTTCCAAATCCAATAGATATGATGCATCATGCAGACTCTCCTTTACAACCAACAATATCAGATCTCACATGCTACCTGGCCTGCCTAGTCCAGTAATAAACCGGATTTGTTATGCCGTCGAGGTCAAAACAACCGTCGCCAACTCTTTCCAAACAAGCAGCTGAACCATTGTCATGTGTATCGAAGGCAAACAGAGGACGGCACCATGGGAAAATCCCATTCACGGTAGTGACGTGCAGTTCGTGAACGATTAGTTATTTTTTAACTACTCTTTTTACTGACTCGAGAGTCATGACTCGTTTTTTTTGAGTGACTCGTTCATTTTAGTTGTTCGTTTGACCTGCTAGTGCTGGGTGTTTTCACACTCCGTCCCTTTCAGACAATTAAAAACAAAATGTGTGCAGTATGAACACTCCAATGGAACTCAGACCCCTCAAAAAGAGCCCTCCGAAGCGAACCGAACTGAGACCAGGTCTGAGTCCGGTTCCCTTTTTAGGGCAATGTGAACACAAAGCTCCCCGGGTTCGCTCGTCATTATTCCCGCACCACACACTTGACTACTGCAACACAGTTTCCCCTGCCATAACTAGTGATGGGAAACCGAGGCTTTATGAACTTCAGCGCTTTCACCAAATTGTGCTGAAAAACGGTTCATTACTTCAGTATCTGTTGACAGTGACATCTGCTGGTCAGCAATAAATAGCAGCGTGTGACTACCTCATGAAGCTTGTTGAGAGAATGCCAAGAGTGTGCAAAGCTGTCATCAATGCAAAGGGTGGCTATTTGAAGAATCTCAAATATAACATATATTTTGATTTGTTTAACACTTTTTTGGTTACTACATGATTCAATATGTGTTATTTCATAGTTTTGATGTCTTCACTATTATTCTACAATGTAGAAAATAGTAAAAATAAAGAAAAACCCTTGAATGAGTAGGTGTGTCCAAACTTTTAACTGGTAGTGTATGTACCGGTTGTTTTGCTCTAGGATGGGCCTCACAAGACTTGTTTGAAGGTCCCCCTTTACCAGTTGAAAAAAGGAATGGAAGTATATATGGAGACTGTTTAGTGACAAAAATATATATATATTTCCTGATCTTTTTTATATCTCTCTCAAATATGATACACTTCAGAACAAACTTCCTTTAAAAAATGTAGTGGGACTATGTGTTCTTCCATGTAGTGAATTGCAGTAATAGCAGTTAGGCCAAATTAAAATGTTCATCAAAAATGTTTTTTTATATACTTCAAGGGGTCTTAAAATCCTAAGTTAAATAGCAAAATGATCCTTGGTATGCCCTTCTTAAAACAATTCCATATAGCTAATAACCAGGTGGCGAATCGCATCTCTGCATGTCTGGCAGACATATCAGTGTGGATGACGGATCACCACCTCAAGCTGAACCTCGGCAAGACGGAGCTGCTCTTCCTCCCGGGGAAGGACTGCCCGCTCCATGATCTCGCCATCACGGTTGACAACTCCGTTGTGTCCTCCTCCCATAGTGTAAAGAACCTTGGCGTGACCCTGGACAACACCGTCGTTCTCCGCTAACATCAAAGCGGTGACCCGATCCTGTAGGTTCATGCTCTACAACATTCGCAGAGTACGACCCTACCTTACACAGGAAGCGGCACAGGTCCTAATCCAGTCACTTGTCATCTCCCGTCTGGATTACCGCAACTCGCTGTTGGCTGGGCTTCCTGCCTGTGCCATTAAACCCCTACAATTTATCCAGAACACTGCAGCCCGCCTGAGTGGCGCAGTGGTCTAAGGCACTGCATCGCAGTGCTAACTGTGCCACTAGAGATCCTGGTTCGAATCCAGGCTCTGTCGCAGCCGGCCGTGACCGGGAGACCCATGGGGCGGCGCACAATTGGCCCAGCGTCGTCCAGGGTAGGGGAGGGAATGGCCGGCAGGGATGTAGCTCAGTTGATAGAGCATGGCGTTTGCAACGCCAGGGTTGTGGGTTCGATTCCCGCGGGGGGCCAGTATAAAAAAAAAAATGTATTCACTAACTGTAAGTCGCTCTGGATAAGAGCGTCTGCTAAATGACTAAAATGTAAAATGTGTTCAACCTTCCCAAGTTCTCTCACGTCACCCCACTCCACTGGCTTCCAGTTGAAGCCCGCATCTGCTACAAGACCACGGTGTTTGCCTACGGAGCTGTGAGGGGAACGGCACCTCCGTACCTTCAGGCTCTGATCAGTCCCTACACCCAAACGAGGGCATTGCGTTCATCCACCTGGCCTGCTGGCCCCCCTACCTCTGCGGAAGCACAGTTCCCGCTCAGCCCAGTCAAAACTGTTCGCTGCTCTGGCGCCCCAATAGTGGAACAAGCTCCCTCACGACGCCAGGACAGCGGAGTAACTGACCACCTTCCGGAGACATTTGCAACCCCACCTCTTTAAGGAATACCTGGGATAGGATAAAGTAATCCTTCTACCCCCCCATTTTTTTTTTAATAAAGATATATATATATTGTAAAGTGGTTGTCCCACTGGCTATCATAAGGTGAATGCACCAATTTGTAAGTCGCTCTGGATAAGAGGAGCGTCTGCTAAATGACGTAAATGTAAATGTAGTCAACCAGAGTTGACTTTATTAAAAGAGGACTGAGATCGGCTTTTTTACAGTAGGATTAAACACATTCCTCAGGCTCGGCGGCTCCACACACCTGCTCCGACTACCAACTGTCTTTGTAGACACAAAACATACACAGCCTCTGCTCAACAAACTTGTTTTGGGGGGGCTGCAGTTCCCGAACGACATTGTACTCATCACCCTCACTGCAGCTGTGCTCACCGCAGGCAGAACAATACATTCCGCCAATTGTCAACAAGAGTCGTTCACAATCTAGTCTGGTTGTGGACACTAGACCTCGTTTCAAATGTATCAAGAAATAATCTTATTTGTATGCCTAGCAATCAACAAATGTACATTGTTTAAAGCACACGTTTGCAAGTCTGTCCCAAATAACAGCTCCAATAATCAAGCCCCCTATGGTGAAGAATCATGACTCGTTGGAGTTTTCAGTTCATCGTTCGCCGGTAGGGGGGTCCTACGTGCTCTGGGCATTACTGACTCAAATTAACGAAATGAGTCGAAAGATTCGTTCTTTTGACTGAACGACTCAGTAAATAGAGCCGAACTTCCCGTCACTAATTCACCGAGCCCGCTTGTGTGTGACCTGATAGGTTGGGGGTTTAGAGAGGAATCATGGGATGTCTCTTTCTTTGCTCTACTACAGACAGGTGGCAAGCGATGGTAGGTTTATTTTGCTAGCCAAGCCAGAGAACCCAAACCACACATTCAGCCACATCGAGCCTGTGGTGGCCATTTAATTCTTAGCGTTTGCTCGTTTAGAGGCTTGCTAGCTAAAATGTACGAGATGCGAAAACACAAATCCCAATAAACAAAACTAGCTATCTAGACACATGGATGATTATTTAACTCACGTAGTTTTTTCCACATTGCATGGTGGCAGGCAACGAAACCTTTCCGAATAGCTGCACACACTTCCTCGTCATCCTTGGACCAAAAGCCCCGCTGTTTCTTGATGAATTCCCACAAATAGTCCCGTGCGAATTGCGCTGCCTCGCGGCCTCCGTGGCCATCAAACACCGCGAAGAAAGCCACTGAGCGCTGGGGGTGGTTATCGCTCTTGATCGCAGCCGGTAAACTCTCCACTTTCGATACTGCCAGTGCCGCGGCTGCACAACTTTGGTCCCCATTTTGTGTCCATGCAACTTTAGTAGAGGCAGATCGAGGATCGTTCAGTGCGTTGTGTGCAGTCCGATCTTGCTGCTCGTTTTCAGGCTTTTCCGGCACAATGTGGACCGTCGAGCTATTCCCTTTGGTCTCGTCTTGTTCGTCCGAGTTCAGCTCGTCTTCCCCCGGCTCGGGCTCCATTACAACCTCGGTAACATCCTCCATGTATTTCCTTCCTCCCTGGTCGGAGAAAACACTCACTCGCATCAACAATGCGTTTTCCATGGCTGTAGAGACGTCTTGCTTCAGATGCTGGGCGTTTGTAGTACCTAAAAATGGCTTCAAAAGTATTTTAAATTAAGTTTATGGCAGCTTAATGATCAATCACCCGCTTTCGGTCTTTGTTTATTTTCAAGCCTTTTAGGCACGCTCAGGAACGCATTGACGTCAGACCTATATCAACTGGGGGTAATGTCCGGAGAAAATAATGCGCCACCTACTGGATGTGTAAATCAAATTAAAATCTATTTGTCACATGCTTCATAAACAACAGCTGTAGACTAACAGTGGTTCCGATCGCTTACTTACGGCCCTAATCAACAATGCAGAGAAAAATAATACCACGAGGAAAATATATAGGCCTACACAGTAACAATACCTTGCAGCATGAATTGACATGTTGTCCACCCAACCAAAGGATCAAATCAAATGTTATTTGTCACATACAAGTGTTTAGCAGATGTTATAGAGGTTGTAGCGAAATGCTTGTGCTTCTAGCTCCAACAGTGCAGTAATATCTAACAATTTCACAACATATACATATACCCAATACACACAAAACTAGTAAGGAATGGGATTTAAGAATACAGTTGAAGTCGGAAGTTTACATACACTTAGGTTAGAGTCATTAAAACTCGTTTTTCAACCACTCCACAAATTTCTTCTTAACAAACTATTGTTTTGGCAAGTCGGTTAGGACATCTACTTTGTTCATGACAAGTAATTTGTGGGCAGAACTGAAGGCCTACAAACCTGACTCAGTTACACCAGCTCTGTCAGGAGGAATGGGCCAAAATTCACCCAACTTATTGTGGGAAGCTTGTGGAAGGCTACCCAAAACATTTGACCCAAGTTAAAGAATTTAAAGGCAATGCTACCAAAAACTAATTGAGTGTATGTAAACTTCTGACCCACTGGGAATGTGATGAAATAAATATAATCTTAAATAAATAATTCTCTCTACTATTATTCTGACATTTCACATTCTTAAAATAAAGTGGTGACCCTAACTGACCTAAGACAGGGAATTTTTACTAGGATTAAATGTCAGGAATTGTGAAAAACTGAGTTTAAATGTATTTGGCTTCCGACTTCAACTGTATATGGACAAGCAATGGCAGAGCGGCATGGACTGAGATACAGTAAAATATTATAGAATAGAATGCAGTATATACATATGAGATGAGTAGTGCAAGATATGTAAACATTTTTAAAGTGACTAGTGTTCCATTTCTTAAAGTGGCCAGTGATTTCAATAGGCAGCAGCCTCTAATGTGCTAGTGATGGCTATTTAACAGTCTGATGGCCTTGAGATAGAAGCTGTTTTTCATTCTCTCAGTCCCAGCTTTGATGCACCTGTACTGACCTCGCCTTCTGGATGATAGCGGGGTGAACAGGCAGTGGCTCGGGTGGTTGATGTCCTTGATAATCTTATTGGCCTTCCTGTTACATCGGTGCTGTATGTGTCTTGGAGGGCGGGTAGTTTGCCCCCGGTAATGCGTTCGGCAGACCGCACCACCCTCTGGAGAGCCCTGTGGTTGTGGGCGGCGCAGTTGCCATACCAGGCGGTGATACAGCCCGACAGGATGCTCTCAATTGTGCATCTGTTCAGGGTCCTGTTGGTTCCAGACTTGGCGCATCGGTACAGCTTGCCGTGCGTTAGCAGAGAGAACAGTCTATGACTTGGATGGCTGGGGTCTTTGACAATTTTTAGGGCCTTCCTCTGACACCGCCTGGTAGAGAGGTCCTGGATGGCAGGGAGCTCGGCCCTGTCGTAGCCCGCTGCGACCGGGAGACCCATGGGGCGGCGCACAATTGGCCCAGCGTCGTCCAGGGTAGGGGAGGGGATGGCCGGCAGGGATGTAGCTCAGTTGGTAGAGCATGGCGTTTGCAACGCCAGGATTGTGGGTTCGATTCCCACGGGGGGCCAGTATGAAAAAAATAAAATAATGTATGCACTCACTAAGAGCGTCTGCTAAATGACTAAAATGTAATGTAAATGTAAATGTGAGGGTTTTAGGTGCCAAGCCGAATTTCTTCAGCCTCCTGAGGTTGAAGAGGCTCTATTGCGCCTTCTTCACCACACTGTCTGCGTGGGTGGACCATTTCAGTTTGTCTGTGATGTGTACGCCAAGGAACTTGAATCTTTCCACCTTCTCCACTGCGTTCCCGTCGATGTGGATAGAGGGGTGCACCCTCTGCTGTTTCCTGAAGTCCACGATCATCTCCTTTGTTTTGTTGATGTTGAGTGCGAGGTTATATTCCTGGCACCACACTCCCAGAGCCCTTACCTCTTCCCTGTAGGTGGTCTCGTCATTGTTGGTAATGAAGCCTACTACTGTTGTCGTCTGCAAACTTGATGATTGAGTTGGAGGCGTGCTTGGCCACGCAGTCATGGGTGAACAGGGAGTACAGGAGGGGGCTGAGCACGCACCCTTGTGGGGCCCCAGTGTTGAGGATCAGCGAAGTGGAGATGTTGTTTCCTACCTTCACCACCTGGGGGCGGCCCGTCAGGAAGTCCAGGACCCAGTTGCACAGGGCAGGGTTCAGACCCAGGGCCTCAAGCTTAATGATGAGCTTGGAGGGTACTATGGTGTTGAATGCTGAGCTATAGTCAATGAACAGCATTCTTAAATAGGTATTCCTCTTGTCCAGATGGGATAGGGCAGTGTGCAGTGTGATGGCGATTGCATCGTATGTGGATCTATTGGGGCGGTAAGCAAATTGAAGTGGGTCTAGGGTGACAGGTAAGGTAGAGGTGATATGATCCTTGACTAGTCTCTCAAAGCACTTCATGATGACAGAGGTGAGTGCTACAGGGCGATAGTCATTTAGTTCAGTTACTTTTGCTTTCTTGGGTACAGGAACAATGGTGGCCATCTTGAAGCATGTGGGAACAGCAGACTGGGAAAGGGAGAGAATGAATCTATTACTGAAAGCATTAGCAACAGCTAGCTAGCACTGCAGTGCATGAAATGTAGTGAGTAGTTGACTCAAAGAGAAAGACAATAGTTTAACAGTTTTGAACAAATTAATTTATATAGTATTTTTTTCACTTTCACTAAGCTAGTTTAGCCTACTAAAACACCCGGCTCAAACAGAGAGGACTGCTATGTTAGCTAGCTGGCTATTGCTATCCAACACTGGAAATCTTCCAATTCAAGGTAAGCTTTTGGTTTTATGAATTTATTGGCATAGGGCCCGCCAGTGTAACTGCTAAACTGCTTGCTGCTGACTGCATACTACTGCATGATTGTAGCGGGTTTACTAACACGTTAGTTCTAGTAGCTATGTTGACTATGATATTAATATGGTGACAACGATGTAGGCTGTGTGTGGCAGTTAGCGGTTATGATATGAATGTTTGGCTTGAAAAGGTTTTTTCGCCTGGTCACAGACAGCTGATGTGTTGTGCACTGAAGTCCACAAGCGAAGGGAAAAGGTGAGAGGAGGAGAGCGCGTAGATTCGAGAAGTAATTATACAAAGATCAAAGGGATCATGCTGTTTGTATGCGGCTGCTATGAAAGTGAACTGTTTGCGTGTCATCGGGTGTATTCATTCCGACGATTCTGTTGAAAAACGTTTCTTAAAAATGGAAGTAAACTGAATGAAAAGGGGATAAACATACCTGAATTTGTCCAATAGAAACTCTCGTTTGCAACTGTTGGACTAATGATTACACCCTATATCAGCTAGATGGAGACAAGAGTGTGCAAGGCGGTATTGAATGTTTCAGTGTCTGTCACCTTGATTACTCAAAAAATCTCTCGACCTGTGCTCCTACGTTGTAAACGTTCATTCATAGGCTAGGTTGTAGCAACCTCATGATGGGGTATAGGGAACATTTTGGTATCATGTAGTAGCCTAAACCAATTGACGTTACATTGAGCTGGGTGAATGGAATATGAATGACAGTCATCCAGTAGGCTGGAATAGAAATAAGGCCATGCAAAAAAATTATAATCATCCTCCTTCATCTTAAATGGCACCAACCGCCATTGACATATAGGTAGGGGTAAAGTGACTAGGCAACAAGATAGATAATAAACAGTAGCGCATGTGATGAGTCAAGAGTTCCTGCAATTGGATCAATGCAGATCCTCCGGGTAGCTATTCGCTTAAGTATTTAGCAGGCTTGGGGGAAAGGGGGATCCCTAGTCAGTTGCACAACTGAATACATTCAACCGAAATGTCTCTTACGCATTTAACTCAACCCCTCTGAATCAGAGAGGTGCGGGGGGCTTCCTTAAATCGACATCCTCAGCGCCCAGGGAGCAGTTGTTGTTTGGGGTTAACTGCCCTGCTCAAGGGCAGAACAGCAGATTTTTCCAACTTGCCTGCTCGGGGTTTCAAAACGAGCGACCTTTAGGTTCCTGGCCCAACGCTCTTAACCGCTAGGCTACCTGCCGCCCCTAGAAGCTGTTCAGGGTCCTGTTGGTTCCAGACTTGGCGCATCGGTACAGCTTGCCGTGCGTTAGCAGAGAGAACAGTCTATGACATGGATGGCTGGGGTCTTTGACAATTTTTAGGGCCTTCCTCTGACACCGCCTGGTATAGAGGTCCTGGATGGCAGGAAGCTCGGCCCTGGTGATGTACTGGGCACTACCCTCGAATGCCTTGTGGTCGGATGCCAAGCAGTTGCCATACCAGGCGGTGATGCAGCCAGTCAAGATACTCTCTATGGTGCAGCTGTAGAACTTTGAGGATCTGAGGGCCCATGCCAAATCTTTTCAGCCTCCTGAGGGGGAAGAGGCGTTGTCGTTGCTTTCTTCACGACTGTGCTGGTGTTGGAGTCGTGCATGGCCACGCGGTCGTGGGTGAGCAGGGAGTCCAGGAGGGGACTAAGCACGCACCCCTGAGGGGCCCCTGTGTTGAGGGTCAGGGTGGTGGATGTGTTGCTGCCTACCCTCACCACCTGGGGGCGGCCCGTCAGGAAGTCCAGGATCCAGTATCAGAGGGAGGTGTTTAGTCCCAGGGTCCTGAGCTTAGTGATGAGCTTGGAGGGCACTATGGTGTTGAATGCTGAGCTGTAGTCAATGAACAGCATTGTTCATTCTCTCTCACGTCAGCACGGTGGGATCCACTGTAGTTAAGAAGACTCTCTCCAGCTATATGAAACTCATACAGACATCCCTACACTCAGAAAACCACAGGTACGTTGGAACAGGAAGCACGTTTTGTTTGAACAAAATCCAGATCGTTTGAGTGTGTGTGTGTGTCTCAATCTAACATAGTGTTGTCTCCTCTGGGCCAGGTTTGTCCATCAGTGCCTGAGTTTCCTGTCAGCCATGGTGTCCCAGGGAGCAGACAGAGCCAGAGAAGTCTTCACTTCACTAAAGGCCTGTCTGCTCTGGCCAAGAGGAAGGATAAGATGGTGATAGACCTGGCCAATGTCTGTGTGCATCCCAAATAGCACCCTATTCCCTATATAGTGCACTACTTTCAACCAGGGTCCATAGGCAGAGGGAGAGACTCATCTCTCCAGACCCAGTCCCGCTCTAACTCCTGAACAGGGGGAGGAAGGAGAGGTAGAGAGATGAGAGGAGGAGAAGTGCACCCCTCACCTCAGGACTATCTTCACACACTGGAAGTCTGTCTCCTCATCTCCCTGTCTCTCCCCTGCTCTCACTTGGGGCCAAAGCCAGGCCACTGGTACTCTTCAGCTGGCATTTACATAAAAATGACTAACTGTGAACTTTAACACCTTCTCACAAAGGAACTGTTTTGATGATGCAGAGTTGTTGATTCTGCTCTTTACAAGTCCTCACTGTCAGCTCTAGATATGGAAACACCATGTCCCTAGTATAACATAAGGGTGTATCCACTAGGATAACATAAGGGTGTATCAACTAGTATAACATAAGGGTGTATCCACTAGGATAACATAAGGGTGTATCCACTAGTATAACATAAGGGTGTATCCACTAGGATAACACAAGGGTGTATCCACTAGTATAACATAAGGGTGTATCCACTAGTATAACATAATGGTGTATCCACTAGTATAACATAAGGGTGTATCCACTAGTATAACATAAGGGTGTATAACATAAGGGTCTTTGCTGCACTCCACCAAACAGGATCTGCAGAGAAGAATGGGAGAAACTCCCCCAAATACAGGTGTGCCAAGCTTGTAGTGTCATACTCAAGGCTGTAATCTCTGCCAAAGGTGCTTCAAGAAAGTACTGAGTATAAGGTCTGAATACTTATGTAAATGTAATATTTCTGTTTTTTTTATTTGTAATAAATTTGCAAAAATTTCTAAAAACCTGTTTTTGCTTTGTCATTATGGGGTATTGTGTGTAGATTGATGTGGGTGGGGGGTGGGGAACAATTTAATCCATTGTAGAATAAGGCTGTAACGTAACAAAATGTGGAAAAATTCAAGGGGTCTGAATACTTTCCGACTGCACTTTTTACATGCACGAAGAAGAGGAATAGTTGACGGTGTCACGATCGTCGTATGGAGTAGACCAATGCGCAGCGTTAGTTGCGAACATACTTCTTTTATTAGTGAATAAACAACAAAAAACAACAAAACGATAACGTGACAGTCAACGGTCAAACACAAACCAACTCGAACAAGATCCCACAAACACAAAGGGAAAACAGACAGTTTAAATATGGCTCCCAATCAGAGACAACCAGCCACAGCTGACACTCGTTGCCTCTGATTGGGAGTCACTCTAGCCAACATAGAAATAAACAAACCAGAACTCCCAACATAGAAATACACCACATAGAATGACCCCACCCTGGCTCAACATATAGAGTCCCAGAGCCCGGGTGTGACAGTACCGCCCCCTAAAGGCGTGGACTGCGACCGCGCCTCACCCTGAACAAAACAGGGGAGGGCTGGGTGGGCATTCCTCCTCGGCGGCGGTTCTGGCTCCGGGCTTGCCCACCACCCTCCAATAATCCCCCATAGCGCCCCTGGTCCGATCTGGCCCCGCTGGCTGGAGCTGGACTGGACATAGTAGGAGCGGATAGCTTCAGCTCGGTGTGGAGCAGCCGACCGATACCTGATCAGGCACCGGTGACCCAGGCACGGGTTGTGCCGGACTGACGACGCCGCACCCCTGGCTGGTGCGTGGGAGCAGGACCGGACCGAGCTGGACGATGCGCACCCCTGGCTTGGTGCGTGGAGCAGCAACTGGCCGGACGGCCTGGCGATACGCACCCCTGGCTTGTGCGTGGAGCAGCAACGGGCGGACCGGGCTGACAATGCGCACCCCTGGCTTGGTGCGTGGAGCGGAACGGGCCTTACCAGGCTGACGACTCGCACCCATGGCTTGGTGCGTGAGCAGCAACGGGCGGACCGGGCTGACGATGCGCACCCCTGGCTTGGTGCGTGAGCCGAACGGGCCTCACCGGACTGACGACTCGCACCCCTGGCTTAGTGCGTGGAGCGGAACGGGCCTTACCAGGCTGACGACTCGCACCCCTGGCTTGGTGCGTGGAGCAGCAACGGGCGGACCAGGCTGGACGATGCGCACCCCTGGCTTGGTGCGTGGGCCGAACGGCCTCACCGGACTGACGACTCGCACCCCTGGCTTGGTGCGGAGTAGCAGGAAACGGGCTGGACCAGGCTGACGACTCGCACCCCTGGCTGGTGCGAGTAGCAGGAACGGGCTGGACCAGGCTGACGACTCGCACCCCTGGCTTGGGTGCGAGTGGCAGGAACAGGCCGGGCCGGGCTGGCGACGCGCACCGTAGGCTTGGTGCGAGTAGCAGGAACGGGCTGGACCAGGCTGACGACTTGCACCCCTGGCTTGGTGCGAGTAGCAGGAACGGGCTGGACCAGGCTGACGACTCGCACCCCTGGCTTGGTGCGAGTGGCAGGAACAGGCCGGGCCGGGCTGGCGACGCGCACCGTAGGCTTGGTGCGAGTGGCAGGAACAGGCCGGGCCGGGCTGGCGACGGCGCACCGTAGGCTTGGTGCGAGTGGCAGGAACAGGCCGGGCCGGGCTGGCGACGCGCACCGTAGGCTTGGTGCGAGTGGCAGGAACAGGCCGGGCCGGGCTGGCGACGCACACCGAAGGCTTGGTGCGAGAGGCAGGAACAGGCCGGGCCGGGCTGGCGATGCACACCGTAGGCTTGGTGCGAGTGGCAGGAACAGGCCGGGCCGGGCTGGCGACGCACACCGAAGGCTTGGTGCAAGAGGCAGGAACAGGCCGGGCCGGGCTGGCGACGCACACCGTAGGCTTGGTGCGAGTGGCAGGAACAGGCCGGGCCGGGCTGGCGACGCACACCGTAGGCTTGGTGCGAGTGGCAGGAACAGGCCGGGCCGGGCTGGCGACGCACACCGAAGGCTTGGTGGGAGGAACAGGAACAGGCCGGGCCGGGCTGGCGACGCACACCGTAGGCTTGGTGCGAGTGGCAGGAACAGGCCGGGCCGGGCTGGCGACGCACACCGTAGGCTTGGTGCGAGGGGCAGGAACAGGCCGGGCCGGCGACGCGCACCGTAGGCTTGGTGCGAGTGGCAGGAACAGGCCGGGCGGGCTGGCGACGCGCACCGTAGGCTTGGTGCGAGGGGCAGGAACAGGCCGGGCCGGGCTGGCGACGCGCACCGTAGGCTTGGTGCGAGGGGCAGGAACAGGCCGGACCAGGCTGGCGACGCGCACCGTACGCTTGGTGCGAGGGGCAGGAACAGGCCGGGCTGGGCTGGCGACGCGCACCGTAGGCTTGGTGCGAGGGGCAGGAACAGGCCGGGCCGGGCTGGCGACGCGCACCGTAGGCTTGGTGCGAGGGGCAGGAACAGGCCGGACCGGGCTGGCGACGCGCACCGTACACTTGGTGCGAAGGGCAGGAACAGACCGGGCTGGCGACGCGCACCGTACACTTGGTGCGAGGGGCAGGAACAGGCCGGACCGTACTGGGGACACACACCACTGGCCCTACACCGGGATCTGGAACGGGCCGGACCGGACTGGTAACACACCCCAGTACCTCTCGCCGTGCCTCTACACCTTCCTTCCCTTCTTTGACCAGTGACCCCCTTAACCTGGTGGCCTTCTGAATTCGCCCCTTGTCTGCCTCCGTCAGCCCCGTCGTCCATGCCCTGTGCCCCCCCCCTAAAAAATGTTTTGGGGTTGCCTCTCGTCCGTCCGACGACGACACTGATTACGCCGTTGCTCCTCTCTCCGTCGCGCCTCTACAGTCTCACTCCATGGCCGGCGATCCATCCCGGCCAGGATTTCCTCCCAGGTCCAGGACCCCTGCCAGTCCAAGATCTGCTCCCACGTCCAGGCTGCCTGCTCCTGGACACGCTGCTTGGTCCTGGTATGGTGGGATCTTCTGTCACGATCGTCGTATGGAGTAGACCAATGCGCAGCGTTAGTTGCGAACATACTTCTTTTATTAGTGAATAAACGACAAAAAATAACAACACGATAACGTGACAGTCAACGGTCAAACACAAACCAACTCGAACAAGATCCCACAAACACAAAGGGAAAACAGACAGTTTAAATATGGCTCCCAATCAGAGACAACCAGCCACAGCTGACACTCGTTGCCTCTGATTGGGAGTCACTCTAGCCAACATAGAAATAAACAAACCAGAACTCCCAACATAGAAATACACCACATAGAATGACCCCACCCTGGCTCAACATATAGAGTCCCAGAGCCCGGGTGTGACAGACGGACTGCACCGAGTGGAGTTAGTTACTGTGTTTAAACTTCAGTAACATGTCGTAGCGTTAGAATGATGACTCAGGAGTGTCCTTTATTGCAATGTCAGTGAACCCTCCTCCTAATAACTCTGTGAACCTTATCACAGGTTCCAAAGTCTAAACGTGCTGTATTCCAACTTCATTTGGTTCTTTGCAGCATAGCTATTCATATCCACTGTAGATACTAATATATATACAAAACTATCATTATTATGGAGGGGCTCACCGATAACCTGATCAAGTACAAGGACTATGTTTTTGCGAAGGATTTGTTCATCGCTGAGTACATTGACTCCCTGCAGACCTTTGAGATCCGGGACAGTGACATCTTTCTGGTCACTTACCCTAAGTCAGGTGAGTGACAAATCTACTGGATGGATAAACAGCGTTTGAGATGGTCCAGACACCTATCATACTTGGGGGTACTTGACATGAAAAAGGTTGAGATCCCTGCTCTGTTTAGGTCATCAGTGAGGAGAGAAACCTGTCACAGGTAGAGAGAATAAAAACAGCCTTTTAGAAAGTTAAAGGCACAATCCGGGATTGGAACATCCATCTTTGGAATTTTAAATGAGTAATATCTATTGTTCTTGAAAAATATAACTTAAATCCTCCCGAGTGGCGCAGCGGTCTAAGGCCCTGCAGCGCTTGAGGTGTCACTACAGGGCTCGATCCCGGGCTGTGTCGCAGTCAGCCGCGATCGGGAGACCCATGAGGCGACGCACAATTGGCCCAGCGTCGTCCGGGTTAAGGGAGGGTTTGGCCGGCCGGGACGTCCTTGTCCCATCGCGCTCTAGCGCCTCCTGTGGCGGGCCGGGCGCATGCACGGTTGTACGGTGTTTTCTCCGACACACTGGTGCGGCTGGCTTCCGGGTTAAGCAGTGTGTCAAGAAGCAGTGCGGGTTGGCAGGGTCGTGTTTCGGAGGACGCATGGCTCTCGACCTTCGCCTCTCCCGAGTCCGTACGGGAGTTGCAGCGATGGGACAAGACTGTAACTACCAATTGGGGAATATAACTTATACATTTCTCATGAGACATGACATAGTTCAACTGTCTTAATGCTTGTTTTACTCCAGCCCCTTCAGCTCTGGCAGGGGGACTGCTTCGTTGTTTTTTTCGAATCCCCTTTAACCATGTCGCTCCCAAGAGCTCTATGACTGACACCTTTCATGATGCTGACCTGTAGGAACGATCTGGGCACAGCAGATCATCACCTCTATCTGTGAGTCAGAGATGGGTGATGTCTATCCCAACAACTTAGAGATGATGCCATGGCTGGAGTATATGGAAAAACGCCCTGACTATTCCTTACGCCCCAACCCGCGGCTATTCACCTCCCACCTCACCCCCGTACTCATGCCCCCAGGCCTGAGGAACAAGAAGGCAAAGGTAGGCAGAGGAGGGGAAGATGGAGGCCCTACTGTATGGTTTGCATCCCAAATGTCACCCTTTTCTCTATATAGTGCACTACTTTTGACCAGAGCCCACAGGGCTGTAAATGTCTCTCTTGTTCTCAGATGATCTATGTGATGCGGAACCCAAAGGACAACGTGATTTCCTACTATCACTGGTGTATTAACTGGGCCTTGTTTGAGACCCCAAAGAGCTTCGAGGACTTTCTGGACCAGTGGTTAGCAGGGAATGGTAGAGTAAAGACATCATTCATATAACACCATGGTTGGGTCCCAAATGGCACCATATTCCTTCTCTACATAGTGCACTAATTTTCACCAGGGCCGATAGGGCTCTGGTCAAAAGTAGTGACCTATATAGGGAATAGGGTGCCATTTGGGACGCAAACAGCCTGTTATAACCCTGACAGGCTACGTCCTAAACGTCACCCTATTCACTATATAGTATAGTGCACTACTTTTGACCAACCCATGAATACTGTAATGACCTTGGCGACACAGCCTGTTATGACCATGTTATTGCCCTACAGTTTGTGCTTCGTCCTGGTTTGACCACATCAGAGAGTGGCACAGTAAGAGAGACCAGTACAACATCCTGTTTCTGACCTATGAGGACATGATCATGGTAAGATATTACAGACTCATCTTACACCTATGACCTCTGACCTCTGACCTCTGCTGGATAGCTAGCTAGAGACAACCAACCAGCCTGGCTTGCCTATCCCCAATCTTTTGGCCTAATTTTCCAATTTTATTAACAAGGATGGACATGAAATGAAGAGGGAGACAGACAGAGGACATAGTGTGTAGAAGTGCTGTGGGGCCGGCGTGTGATCCCACACAGGCAGGGGATTGCATATGTGCCGAGGGCAGTTGGACTTCACCACTTGACCAACCTCAGGCACAGGGGTTCCATCTTTAATGGACATGTTCCTCCTTTCTCAGGATCTGAAGACAGCCGTGCTGAAGATCTGCCGCTTCCTTGAGCGGGACCTGACTGAAGCAGACATCAACAAGATAGTGGAAAAAGCCACGTTCAAAAACATGAAACACGACCGCAAGGCCAACTACGAGTTCATACCAGAGGACATTCTCAAAAAGGGGCAGTTCCTACGCAAAGGTCAGGGCCTGTATTCACACAGCGTCTCTATACCAGTGTTGATCTAGGATCAGTTGTGCCTTTTAGATCATAATAAATGAGATCACATGGACATGGGGGACCTGATCCTAGATCAGTACTCCTACTCTGAGATGCTTCGTGAATATGGGCCTGAGATTGGGGAAAAAAAACTGTTTGTAAATAAACTGCATATAAACCATTTATAATGCTCTTACTCTGAATAATGACGTGTTGGTTGTGCTGTGACAGGTAAAATCGGGGAGTGGAAGAACATGTTCACGGTGGCCCAGAGTGAGAGGTTTGACCAGGTCTATGAGGAGCGGATGAAGGACGTGACTCTGAAGTTCATCTGGGACATGGATCAACAATCAGAGTGATGGAAAGGTGGAGCCTGCAGCTCTGCCGCCACAAACTACCCAGTGGACACTAAGCCATGAACATTCATGTCAATTATCTGTTGAATGTACCAAAACTTGATATCCATTACAGACAAAGGTCTCTTCTTCTTCGATGAGGGTTAACTGCGGTTGGCATCCAATTTGTTGCATTACTGCCACCTACTAGATTGGAGTATAGCGCCCTAATCGTTTTCTTGAAAAATAAAATTCAAAATAATTACTAATAATTAACCCCACCCTTCTCCACTATTTTAATATATTCACTCCTACCTCATGCCCTCAACCTGAAATGATGGGACATCACCACTTAACACTCCCTGTAACTCTTCTGCTGTCAAGTCTGGCACACCCAAGTCTCTGCAGCTGCCACCACAACCTGCGTTCCATCCCTGCAGTACAATGAATAACCATTGCTATGAATGCTAAAAATCCAATCTTACTGAAACATATATCACTTTCTTGCCTATCCCTCTGTACTGGTACATATCTCCTACTCTCACCACTCCCCTCCCCCCTTGACCCCTCTTCCTCTACTTTTCTTCACTGCCTCCGCATATTAAAGGTCTCTTCCTGGTGCACGCTTGCATTTAAAAGGTAACTACACCCCACAATCTAAATGTCTTCCATTTTTCCCAGACCTCAAAAATGCTCTCCTGATAGGGTTTAAACATTGTTGTGGACATAGAACATCCAATTGTGCTGTTTTGCTATTAAAAATGTGTACTTTTGAGAGCGAAAACCTGCAAAAACAGGGACAAACGGTCAACGGGGAAATCTAAAAGGAGAAAAGGGAACTTGGGGAAAAAACGGAATCAGGCAAACCATCGAAGGGATTTTTTAGTGCCCTAATGTACTAATAATAATAATATGCCATTTAGCAGACGCTTTTATCCAAAGCGACTTACAGTTATGTGTGCATAAATTTTTACTTATGGGTGGTCCCGGGGATCGAACCCACTACCCTGGCGTTACAAGCGCCATGCTCTACCAATTGAGCTACAGAGGACCACTACTACAGACATTGACAGTCTCCTAGACTGCTCCTAGAGGTCATATCCTATGTTGACTTATGACAAGTTCATGGACTAGGGCCTTATAAAATAGGCGTTGCGGACTGAATCACGGAATCCAGACATTAAACCGAAATTCAACAATATTCCAAAATGTATTGAACTTAGTAGGAAATCAACTAAATCTATTCAACTTGTTAGAAAACGCATTCATTTGCCTAAGTGAATCATAAGACATGAACAAAATCTATCAGTGATTCGTATTTCCATGCAACTTAATGAACCGACTAAAAACAAAGGCTGAATGTACTGCCTATATTTTGAGGGAAACACTATTATTTAATTTGATCAGGACAGGGCAGGGCAGCACATACAAACTGCATTTAGTCCAATAAAAATACATGATATTATTAGGGTGATAAATAAAAGGCAGTTGCTCCATGACACAAGAGTACGCTCTAGTGCAACAAAAAGCTTACAGCACCTGGTATTCCCAGACGGTCTCCCATCCACGTACTAACCAGGCCCGACCCTTCTTAGAGTACGTGACACCTTTACTTTATATAGTGTACCAAGAGTTGTTCCCTTGCTTACGGCCATACCAGCCTGAATACGCCCCTTTCGGTAATTGAGGAAATGGTTACATTCACGTTGGTATTGGAGGAGGAGGAGAGGGAATTGTTTGCTGCGTTTTGAAATCAATCTTTTGTTTGGTGAATTATTTGGAATCAAATTTGTCTCTTTGATTTATTAGCAGAGTTGTTTCTCCCCTAGCAGCTTTTGCTGTTGGGGGAAAGACAGAAAGGAAAAAGAAAGAACGATATATTTAGTTAATTGGACGGATTACAATGGCTACAATGACCAACGCGAGGGAACAGACAAAGAGTACTGGACATGGAGAAAATGTTCCTGGTGCATCATCGAGGGAAGAGTCCTATGACAAGTCTTGTACGGTGGCGGTGGAAATCACTGGGAGAAAAAAACTAACGATGATGGAATTGCTGAGAGGGATAAAGGAGGCCTTTGGAACGGTGACAGGGTGCAGATTGAAAGGTGATCAGAAGTACGAGATAACGATGTCGCATGTCCATGGGAAGGAGAGATTAATGGATGGTCTGAAGATCAAATCGTGCACGGTAATGGCGAGGGACATTTCAGCGGATGAGCTGGTGGTGTCCTTCATGAATTTACCAGTGTATATTAGTGACGATGCTGTCGTGGCAAACTTGGAAGGATGCGGTGTGACGGCGGTTTCTGTGATTAAGAGGAGGTTATGGCCAGGAACAGAGATCGCTGATGGTACAAGATTCTGTAAAGTCCGGTTTACAGACGTGGTGCGCTCACTACCATATTCTACCAAGTTCGAGACATTGGAGGGGACTGAGTACTTTCGGGGGATACACGACAGACAAGTTAAAGTGTGTCGAATTTGTATTCAGTCTGGACACGTAGTACGGGACTGTCCTGATTTTCTATGTCGCGATGTGGAGTACGAGGGCACTATGCGAGAGAGAGCGTCGAGAGAGAGCGTCGAGAGAGAGCGCGTCGAGAGAGAGGAGAGACCATGTAATGGATGTGGGGAGAGAGGAATGCGCTGTACGTGTAATGGGCCAACAGATGGTGAAGACATGGAACAACAGGAGGAGGAGATGGAAGAAGAGAGTGTGGAGGAGGGGGAACGCGATGGAGGACAGGGAAAAAGGAGGCAAGGATGGTGAAGGAGGAGGAGATGGTGAATCTACTGGGGCGGATGGGGATGGAATAGGGGCGAGCATGGACGTAGAATTCTTAAAATGGATACTTCACAGATGGAAAGGAGCCTGAGGGTGGAGGAGGAGGGGAGCAGAACACGGAAACATCTGAAGGTGAGGGAGAAGAGGCTCATGGAAGGGGTTATACCTGACACTACTCCTGAAAGTATGGATGTGAAGAGGAAGGACTCTGAGGGTGAAGTGTCCTCGGGTGAAGTCCAAAGGGTGAGGAAAGAAGCAAAGGAAAGGAGGCAGGGCAAGATCAAGAAGAAGAAAAAAAATAAAGACTGGGTCTTGATGATGGAAACAATCAACATAATACTTTTAAATTATGATGAGTGTTATATCTGCTAATATTGATGGATTAAGAAATATGGAAAAGTTGGAACAGACAGTGAGTCTGCTACAGGCTGATATGTCATGCCTCCAAGAGACACACTGGACTGATAGTATGATGGATGGAGTAAGAATGAGATGGATGGATTTGATTTATTATAATAATGGTGGGGAGAGGAAGTGTGGGGTTGCTATATTAATTAAGAGGGAAAGTGTGCAGAATATTAGGCAAGTGTATGCGGATGAAGAGGGTAGACTTTTGAGTGTTACATTTGAATTTCTAAAATGTGCAATACACTTTATTGAATGTTTATGCACCTAATAGATGATACTGACCGAGCTGTATTTTTTTAAGGCACTTGAGAAACATTGTGTGGGTAAATGTATATTGGTTGGGGATTTTAACGTTAAATTGACTAAACTGGACATGTCAAGGAGTACTTTGTTGCGCTCTGACATGTCAAGGCGAGTATTGTTGGGGATAATTTAGGATCATTGTGTGAGTGATGTTTGGAGGGGAATGCATCCAGGTCAGAGAGTTTTTTTTCAAGGAGGCAGGTAGTTTTAAAGGGTCTCAGGCAAAGCCGCATAGATTATTGTTTAGTGGTTGAAAATGTTGTGCAATATGTACACACAAGATTAGGTATGATTTTGTATGAAGTGATCATGCCTCTCTTGGGTTCATGCTGGGTCCTAGTGTGCCTTCTAGAGGGGGTGGAGTATGGTGTTTGAATGCTGAGCTATTAAAAGGAAAATATATTGATATTGTCACACCCTGGCTCTGGGGACTCTAATATGTTGAGCCAGGGTGTGTAGAGTCTATGTGTTTTTGGTCTATGTTCTCATTCTAGTCAGTTGTGTTTCTATGTTGGCTGGTGTGGTTCTCAATCAGAGGCAACGTGAATCAGCTGTTGCTTGTTGTCTCTGATTGGGAACCAGACTTAGTCAGCCTGTTTCCCACAGTGTATTGTGGGATCTTGTTCCGTGTTGGTTTATGTTTGTTAACCAAGGACTTCACGTTATCGTTTGTTGTTTTGTTCGTGTAATCAGTTAATAAATAAGTATGTTTGCAAATAACGCTGCGCGTTGGTTCTCCTCCTTCGACGATCGTGACAGATATGATTTCTGATTGTATTAATAGAGAAATATTGAGTGATTTTAAACGTCTTAATACTGCATTGTGGTGGAGGGTCTAAAAGAGAAGATTAGAGGGTTGAGTATTAACTGTGCAAGACGGAGGAATTTTCTATTAAAGAGGGAGAGGATAGCTTTGAATAAAATACTTGAAATGGAGCTGGAAAAAGTTGATACGGTGGAGGGTTATGATATTGCAGGTTTTATGGAAGCTCAGGCTGCGGTACATACAGTGGGGGAAAAAAGTATTTAGTCAGCCACCAATTGTGCAAGTTCTCCCACTTAAATAGATGAGAGGCCTGTAATTTTCATCATAGGTACTTGTCAACTATGACAGACAAATTGAGAAGAAAAAAAATCCAGAAAATCACATTGTAGGATTTTTTATGAATTTATTTGCAAATTATGGTGGAAAATAAGTATTTGGTCACCTACAAACAAGCAAGATTTCTGGCTCTCACAGACCTGTAACTTCTTCTTTAAGAGGCTCCTCTGTCCTCCACTCGTTACCTGTACTAATGGCACCTGTTTGAACTTGTTATCAGTATAAAAGACACCTGTCCACAACCTCAAACAGTCACACTCCAAACTCCACTATGGCCAAGACCAAAGAGCTGTCAAAGGACACCAGAAACAAAATTGTAGACCTGCACCAGGCTGGGAAGACTGAATCTGCAATAGGTAAGCAGCTTGGTTTGAAGAAATCAACTGTGGGAGCAATTATTAGGAAGACATGCAAGACCACTGACCTCCTTCCATCAGCAAGGGCATTGAAGATGAAACGTGGCTGGGTCTTTCAGCATGACAATGATCCCAAACACACCGCCCGGGCAACGAAGGAGTGGCATCGTAAGAAGCATTTCAAGTTTATGGAGTGGCCTAGCCAGTCTCCAGATCTCAACCCCATAGAAAATATTTGGAGGGAGTTGAAAGTCCGTGTTGCCCAGCGACAGCCCCAAAACATCACTGCTCTAGAGGAGATCTGCATGGAGGAATGGGCCAAAATACCAGCAACAGTGTGTGAAAACCTTGTGAAGACTTACAGAAAACATTTGACCTGTGTCATTGCCAACAAACGGTATATAACAAAAGTATTGAGAAACTTTTGTTATTGACCAAATACTTATTTTCCACCATAATTTGCAAATAAATTCATAAAAAAATCCTACAATGTGATTTTCTGGATTTTTTCCCCTCATTTTGTCTGTCATAGTTGACGTGTACCTATGATGAAAATTACAGGCCTCTCTCATCTTTTTAAGTGGGAGAACTTGCACAATTGGTGGCTGACTAAATACTTTTTTCCCCCCACTGTATATTGTATGTCGGTTGAGCCTCTGGTGGCTCTCCTTAATAAAGCAGACGTCCAGATCCGAGGCGTTTCTATTCCAGGTGGTGGAGTCAGCATTGTGCAGCAATATGCAGATGACACTACAATTACTGTTAGAGATGTTGAAAGTGTAAATAGAGTGATGGAGTGTTTTGAGCTCTTTGGGAAAGCATCGGGTGCTAAGATAAATGTAGAAAAGACTGAGGTCTTGTATATGGGGCTAGTGAATGATAATGAGTGTAGATATAATTTTAAAAGAGCTAATGGCTATATTAAAGCGCTGGGAGTTATTTTGGGCATTGATGAAAAGGAGGCATGTGATAGGACTTGGACAGGTGGATTAAATAAAATCAAAACAAACTTTGGCATTTTGGAGATGGAGGAATTTAAAATTGAAAGGAAAAGTAGTGGTAACAAATTCTTTACTGATATCTAAATGTTTGTGTGTCATGGGTGTGCTTCAGATGCCTGAGTGGGTTTTAAAAATAACTTAATTTAGTTGTTTCTAACTTCTTGTGGGATGGCAAAGGGGCTAGAATATCTAGGGTATAAAGATGGGGGTCTAAAATTAGTGGACATAGACGTGAAAAGAAAAGCATTAAGAATTAAAATTATGCAGAAGTATTTATATGGGGAGGAAGGATATGGGTGGAAGAGGTTTTTTAGGAAGTATTTGTATGATTATGGTGGATGTGAAGAGAGTGGGCTATTAACGATACGGAAAAAGCCTATGGATGAACAAGTTCCTCTGTTTCATCAGGAAGTGTTATGTGCATGGGGAGAATTTCTTCCTCGTGTTCAGTATGTGTGTGAGCATAAGGATATAGTACTGAATCAACCTGTGTTTTTAAATCCCAAAATTATGTTCAATGATAAAGTCTTGTATAATCCCCTTTTTATGAGGGCTGGTCTGAGACTTATTAAAGACTTTGTATATGAAGTTATTCCTGGGTTTCTAAGAGACCAGGCCATTTATGACACTGTGAATGATACAGTATGGAAAGGTACTACATTGAATGGATTTGAACGTGTGAAAAGTAGCATTCCAGCAGAATGGTTTTCTGTCATAAATGGAGATGAAATTAGGGAAGATTTATATGTATTACCGAATTTATACATTGAGAATGGGGATAAATGGAAAACATTGTCTAGTGTCAGAACAAATGGTTTTTATAAAAGATGACTGGTTACTGACAGGCCTGCTGCTGAGAAGATGTGGGTAAAACTGTTTCCGAAGTTGGATGTAAAAGTATTATGGAAAAATGTATACTTACATGGAAATAAATTAGAATGTGAAAACAACGATTTTAAAATAAGACATAAATCGGATATTCACAAAAGTAGTGCTGCATCAAATTAATAAAGAATAAAAAAGAGAATGTGATATATGTGGTAAGGTACCGGAAAATGTATTACACTTATTTGTAGAATGTGAGGAATTAAAAGATTTGTTTTGTAAAGTAAAGGAAATGATATGTAAAAACTGGGGGAGTGGTATGTTGGAAAAGCATGCGTGGGAGGAATTGGTTTTATTTGGAGTGCGTGAAGAATGTAAAGGGGTTAATGTGAGGTTGTTGAATGTTGTATTGAGCTTTGTTACGTATGCTATTTTTTGTGGGAGGAATTATGCTTATTTTGAAGGGAGGAGGGTAAGGGTGTGGGGTATTTTTGTAGCGTTGTTTAAGAAGCACATCTATATGTTTTATAGTTATGGAATGGAAGATTTTGATGAACATTTTGTTGAGGGGAGTGGGTTGATTGCAAGGGTGGATGGAGGAATTACTTATAATTTTTAAAAGCACTATATTTCAATATTTTATTTTTTATTTGATAGGGGGTTGCTTTTAATCTGCCTATTTTGGGGGCAATTTATGTCTTAGTCATGTCTGTTTTTATCTATACTAGTTTTTGTGTATTTTTATTTATTTGATTTGATAGGGGGTGAATTGTTCACCTGCCTATGGTAGATTTGTTTATTGTGTATTGTTCATTGTATATAATACTGTAAATATTTTAATTTAAGTGTTTTTGATAAATAAAGAAAAAAATAAAAATACGTCCGATCTCGGAAGCAAAGCAGGGTCGGTCCTGGTTAGTACTTGGATGGGAGGCTGCCTGGGAATACCAGGTGTTGTATGCTTTTTGTTCCACTAGAGCGTACTCTTGTGTCATAAAGCAACTGCCTTTATTCATCACCCTAATAATATTATGTATTTTTATTGGACTAAATGCAGTTTATGTGCTGCCCTGCCCTGATCAAATTAAATAATAGACAGTGCATTTCCCTCAAAATATAGGCAGTACATTCAGCCTTCGTATAGGCAGTGTACCAAGAATTGTTCCTCGCTTACGGCCATACCAGCCTGAATACGCGCTTCGGTGAGGAGAGTAAGACAGGTGCAGGTGATTAAGCTGTAAGTGAGTGTTTGCTCGAGAGCTATTTGCTTGATTTTCTTAGTTTATTGACGGACAATTGTTTGATTTTGAATTCAAATAAGTTTAAGGTTAGTGAGTTTTTCCCCCCTTGCAGTTCTGCTGCTTGGGGGTGAGTTTTTTTAGACTTTTTTCCTGATTGCTTAATGACAGACAACATGGCAACGAATAATGGAACGGATAAAGACAAAGGCAATGATTAAGAACACGAAGATAATGGCGAGAGACATGATGGCAAACGAACTCATCGTCTCGATTATGAATTTGCCAGTTTATATCGAGGACGGAGCTATACTGGGAAAACTGCAGAGCTGGGGTGTAGCTGCCATCTCGGAAATCAGAAGGAGAGTCTCGCCGGGGGACGGAAATCGTGGATGGGACGAGATACTGTAAGGTAAAGTTCACGGACACCGTGCAGTCCTTGCCGTATTCCACTAAGTTCGAGACAATGGAGGGTGGTGAATATTTCAGGGTGATTCATGACAAGCAGGTTAGGGTATGCCGCCTGTGTATTCAACCTGGACATATTTTCAAGGACTGCCCTGACTTTAGGTGTTTTAAGTGCGGAAACCAGGGACACTATGCGAGGGAATGTGCTGGAGCGAGAGATAGGGCAGTTTGCGCAGGATGTCGGAAGAGAACCGATGAGTGCAACTGTGGGAGAGGTTGTAAATGAGGAGGAGAGCCAGGACCTCTTCATGGAAGCTGATGTATCACCGAGGAGGAGAAGAAGAGGATGGGAAAGAGGACGTGGAGGAAGGTGGAGAGATGGAGAAAGAAAGAGGGGAGAAGATAGAGCAAAAAGGTAGACGAAATAGGGAGCAGCTTGGACTCAGAGATGAGAAGGAGTTTCCAGGAGGAGGGGGAGGGCTGGGTGGAGGCACAGATTTTTTGGGAAAGCTCAGGCCTTTGCGAGCACCTCGGGGGTGAAGATATGGAGGGAGTTTGATTTTGACGACAATACCAGAGACGGAGAGATACGGGGAGCACAACGGATGTGGGAGTAAAGAATTTGAGTTGGTTGGACGAAATGGACTTGGAGGAGATATCTGATACGGACGAAGGGGTAAAGATAGTTTTTCTAAGGGAAAGATACAGGAAGAGGAAAGCGAGGGGGGAAGAAGGAAAGAAACAGGACAAAAGTATGTGGATATCCTATGTCTACAAGAGACGCATTGGGACAATGATTGTGTATTGAAAGTAAAACAAATATGGAGGGATTTTATCTTTGTTAATAATGGTAGAGGGAATTCTAGTGGGGTTGCTATTCTAGTGAGAAAGGATGTGGTGGACAAAGTGGATGTACATGATGATAATAATGGGAGGGTTTTAGTTTTAGATTTTGAGTATATGGATATGAAGTTTAGAATTATAAATGTGTATGCGCCCAAATAACGAAATAGAGCGCAAGGTTTTATTTGTTGAAGTGGTGTCATCGCCCCTGGCTCTGGGGACACTGTTATGTTGAGCCAGGGTGTGTAGATAATGTGTTTTTGTTTCTATGGGTGCTATTTCTATGTTGGCCAGAGTGGCTCCCAATCAGAGGCAACGAGTGTCAGGTGTTGCTGGTCGTCTCTGATTGGGAGCCATATTCTCTGACAGTCTGTTTTTCATTGGTGTTTGTGGGATTTTGTTTCTAGTCTGTTTATGGTAGACCGTGAACTGTCACGTATCGTTTGTTGTTTTGATCGTATCTCGTAATAAAGAGTATGTTTGCCTGCAACGCTGCGCCTTGGTCCTCATCTATTCCTGACGATCGTGACAAGTGGGACGATGGAGTGTGGGAAATTGCATCGTGGTGGGGGATTTTAATGTGAAATTGGACAGATTAGATATGACAAGGGGAGCTGCTTTTAGGAGAATTGATGCATCTAGAGGGGTTTTAAAGAAAATGATGTTTGAGAAAAAACTTATTGACATATGGAGAGATGACAATCCCAATAAACGAGAATTTTCTAGAAGGCAGGTGGTTTTAGGGAATTAAAACAAACTAGAATATATTTGATTTTAGTTAAAGGTTTAAGGGATTTTATGAAAGATGTTAAGTATGTTTTTACAACGTTCAGTGATCATGCATGTTTAATTTTCTCGGTGGGTTTAGACAAGGAAAGAATAGGAGGTGGTACGTGGTGTATGAATGCGAAGTTATTTGGGGGATGAGGATTATTGTAAACAACTTAAATCTTTGATAACATGTGAAATGGAGGATAAGCAGCAATGGGGCTTTAACTGATTATTTAACTCTGGAGAGATCTGTGAGACAGGGATGTCCTTTATTTGCTTTATTGTATGTTTTATCAGCTGAACCTTTAGCGGCTTTTCTTAAGAAGGATAAATTTATTAATTGCGTACAGACACCACAGGGGGGATTTAGTTTGATTCACCAATATGCAGATGACACAACTATAACAGTTAGAGATGAGGACAGTGGAAAAAGGGTAATAGAAGGTTTTAAAGTATATGGAAGAGCATCAGGAGCTAAAGTTAATATAGAAAAGTCTGTTGTAATGTATATTGGGAAGGTAAATGAGGGGAATTTTCCTTTTAAAGAGTTCAAATAATATTTGAAGGTGTAAAAGAAAAAGAAGCTAGGGATTTGACATGGAGTGGGGTGATAAATAATGTCAGGAAGGTTGTAAATATGTGGAAGGGGAGGTTGTTAAAATTAAAAAAGGGGAAGGTTATTGTTATAAATTCTTTACTGATGTCAATTTGTATTCACGTCATGAATGTCTTAGATTTGCCAGAATGGGTTTTAACTGAAATGAATAAGATTTTAGTTGAATTTTTATGGGATGGGAAGGGGGCGAAAATCGCTTTTAAAACATTGATTGCGGGTTATGAGGAGGGGGATTGAAGTTAGTGGATCTAAGGGTGAGGAAAATAGAGATAAGAGTGAAAATGGTTCGGAAGTATTTATATGGGGGAATTAGATTACGGGTGGAAAAAGTTTTTTGCAGAGTATTTGCAGGAGGTTGGGAGGATAGGGGATAATGGTTTATTAATGTGTGTAAAACAAGAAATATACCTTTGTTTTATAAGGACGTTTTCGAGGCTTGGGGGCAGGTTTTACCACATATTTCTTATGAATGTAACATTTTGTAAAATATTTTAAGTTAGCCAATCTTTTTTAATCCAAAGATCAAATTTGATCATACAATGTTGTATTGTAAATATTTTATGAGAGCTGGGATGAGACAGATTGGTGATATTATATATGAGGTCAGGCCGGGGTTTCTACCGTACAAGCTATTTATGACAATGTTGTTGAGGTCGATGATGAAATAAGCAAAACTACAGTAGAAAATATGTATAAGAGCATTTTAGGGTGCATTCCGGAGGAGTGGGTTGTTTTAATAAATACAGAGGAGGTTGAGAGCCAGGGGTTTACCGGTTTTATTTTATGAAAATAATGGAGTGAAACGTGATTTGTCAGGCTTGAAAGTTAAAACAGTCTGTAGTAAATGTATTTTAAAAATGATAAAAGTGCCTGCTTCGGAGAAAGTGTGGTCGGAGGTTTTTGTAGATGTATGGGAAATGTGTGAGTGTGGAGGTATTTTTTAAGAGTATGTTGGAGATAAATATAGAGATAATGCATAGATATGGTGGAGGCAACTTTGAAAAACAATGTGTGGGGGAGTACATTTATTAGAATTTCATCAAATGGAAAACTTGTGTTTAATTATTAATTGGATTAGGTGAGTGTTTTAATTGTTAAGTATTTTGCCTGAAAAGGTGAACTTACAAGAGGCAAAAGAGCAAGTACACGATCACCGGGACTAAACTCAGCCTGTCCGTCATATTTCAGTTTCTGTTGAGAACATATTAGTTTTTATTTCGCCAGTTCACCAGCCCTATACAACTTCAGCCTAAAACCAATTACATAGTCAATAAGGTTCCGAGCTGGTTCTTCAGGCAAACAACCAACCTGCAGCACTGCTAAAGGCCCACGCACCTTATGACCAAACACTAAGTCATTTGGGCTAAACCCTGTGCTTTCCTGCACTACTTCATGCGCAGCAAGTAAGCCAAGGTAAGCCGTCCTCCCAATCTGCAGACAGTTCTGTACAATATGCACGAAGCAAGGATTTTAAAGTTTGATGAAAACGTTCCAAAGCTCCCTGGCTCTCGGCATGGAACACAGTAGACTTGTTGTGTTTAACTTTAAGCTGTTTGAGAACCTGAGCAAATCAATGGGAGGTAAAGTTAGACCCCTGATCTGACTGGATGATTTTGGAATCCCAAATATTGAAATAAATTGAGTTAACGCTTTAACTACTGATTTTGAGTTACTGGTACGGCAAGGAAAAAGCTGCCGGATATCTAGTTGCTTGACACATAAGTTAATAACTAGCTATGACCTGACTTGGACCATGGTAAAGGCCCAACACAATCAATAATAAGATGCTCAAAAGGTTGACCTACGGCTGGTATTGGATACAAAGGTGCTGGCTTTAAAACCTGGTTTGGCTTGCTTGTGCGCTGACACGTATCACAAGTTTCAATAAACTGAGCTACATCCCGCTTTAAACGTGGCCAGAAAAAATTACGGAGTATACCATTATAAGTTTTACGAACACCCATATGACCTGCCACATCATCGTGTGATGTTTGCAACACTTTATTTCGCAAAGTAGTAGGCACAACTATTTGAAAGACTGGTTCTCCTAGACCCTGATCATAGTGTGGAACCCATTTCCTGACCAACAGCCCATCAAGAAGAAAATAACACTGAGCACTATTCCTCACCACTGAATCAGGAACAACTTTATCAAACAGATCAGCCAAGGTAGTGTCGGCCTTTTGCTCAGCTATCAATGAATCTCTAGAACTAGTCAACTGTTCTGTCTGGAGTTTGACTGGCAACTCAAGACATTCTGGCTTACTCTCAACATTATTATGAGAGGCAGCGCGGGTAACAGCACAAACTGGACATACCTTAGGAGACACACAGTTGAGATCTGGAGATATCCTTGCTGGGGACACTGAAGGTTGCTTCATAAAGATGTTTAAATTTGCCATCTGCCCACACCTTACTACCCGCCAAGTCATTCCCCAAAATCATGTGTACTCCCTCTACTGGCAACTGGGGTCTAACCCCAACATCTACATCACCCTCTACCAGACCACATTTTAGGGTAACTTCATGTAAAGGAGAGTGGAATTAAACCCACACCACGTACCATTACACATCTGCCAGCATCAGACTCCTTAGAGAACGGCAACACAGATTCCAAAATAAAAATAATCTAAAAGCTCCAGTGTCTCTTAAGATCTTGATTGAAACATTTTGGTTGCCGTCTACCAGGGACACTACACCATCTGAAATAAAGGCTGAAAAATCACCGTGGGAAGACTGAGAATCAAACTCAACTAGTGGCTGAAAAAACTGGTAGTCAGAGGCTGTAACAGGAGCTGCCATTACAGAAGGACTAACTTGACCCGACTTTTTTTGATTTAAGGAGAGGACAATCTTTCTTCCAATGTCCTTCAACTAAACAGTAGCGACAGGTATAAGCATTAACCGGTGCTTTAAGTCCTCCAGACCCAAACTTCTGCTGAGGCCTTTGAAAAGAAGCTCCAAAATAAGGTGACCTACTATTCCTAGAACGGAAGTTATTTTTATGGTACATGTCACTGTTTGACTCAAATGGCTTTTATGTGTTAGCCTGTACTCATCTGCAAGGACTGCTGCATCACCTGGAGACTTAACTTTACATTCATTTATGTATGTAGCAACCTGGTCAGACACAGATTTTTTGAACTGTTCTAACACAATCAAATTAGACAGACCCTCAAAAGTACTAACTTCAGAAGCTGTACACCAACAATTAAATGCAGAAGTCAAATCACAAACAAACTCAGAATAGGTTTGTGAATCTAACATTTTCCTGTAACGAAAACGTTGACGATATGCCTCTGGCACAAGCTCGTAGACCTTCAGAACTGCTGATTTAACTTTATCATACACTTTACTGTCAGCTACACTCAGTGCTACAAAAGCCTCACGCGCTTTACCTGTAAGTACACATTGCAACAACATAGTCATGTCCAAATCAGACCAAGCTCCAGCTTCCGCAATACGCTCAAATAAAGCAAAGTATGTGTCTGGATCTGACTCGTCAAATTTAGGCAACAAACAAAGATTCCGTGAAACGTCAAACTGTGGTAGTCCCTCTGGTCTATTAGCATTTCTCCAACTGCATATGCAAACATCTCCCTCTGCTGGTCAAAAGTTAACAAAGGACTAGACTGAAAACTTGTACCCTCACTACTTGCAGATTGACACGAAAAAACACCAATTTCCATAAGACCCTGATTTAATTTAGCTTTAACAGTCTCTAATAATTTTTGTATCAACAATCTCAATCTGATAATGTTCAGCAATTTCAATTAACTGCTCCTTAGTACACAACTCTAAGGCTACCGCTGAAGGAGCTTGAACAAAACCACTCAGAATATAAGACATTTTACTCAACCAATACAACCATTACAAATGCTCCAAAACAAAAACAAATACACAATTCACCAGCTGTCAGTCTGGGTTCAAGGACAAGAGCCACACCCCACTATCCTCCAAAAACTAACTAACTAACTGGCCCTAGTCTTCGTGCAGTCACATGTGGTGGGGTTTTATGCACACAAAACCAGTGGAGTGGAAAAGACAACCAGAAACTGGCAGCCCCCCCCATAACCACGGAGGTGCTCCCGAGCCGACGTAAGGGAAAAGGAAAAGGGAAGCTCTACCCACGTTCACTGCCACCTAAAACAAAAACACCACGAGCCTCCTACTGACACTCGCTGATAAGCCTGAACAGGACAGGACTCCCACTTGAACAACAACCCAGAAAAACCCAGAGTGAATTGCTACCCAAATTGACCTACCAAATTAACTAAACCAAAAGAACACATGGCTCTCAACGCTCTCTCCAACAAGATTGGCCCAACCAAAACATCCCCTCAAACAAAACATTTGGCAATCTGAACTAAACTAACCCAAATTAACTATAAAACAAGTCAAATAAGCCAAATTACAAATAAACAAACGCATCAATAATAAAGCAAAACCTAAACCAACTATATAGTGTACCAATAATTGTTCCCTCGCTTATGGCCATACCAGCCTCAATACGCCTGATCTCGGATGCTAAGAAGGATCGGGCCTGGTTAGTACTTGGATGGGAGACCGCCTGGGAATACCAGGTGCTGTAAGCTTTTTGTTCCACTAGAGAGTACTCTTGTGTCATGGAGCAACTGCCTTTTATTTATCACCCTAATAATATCATGTATTTTTATTGGACTAAATGCAGTTTGTATGTGTTGCCCTGCCCTGCCCTGATCAAATTAAATAATAGTGTGTTTCCCTCAAAATATAGGCAGTACATTCAGCCTTTGTTTTTAGTCGGTTCATTAAGTTGCATGGAAATACGAATCACGGATACATTTTGTTCATGTCTTATGATTCACTTAGGCAAATGAATGCGTTTTCTAACAAGTTGAATAGATTTAGTTGATTTCCTACTAAGTTCATTACATTTTTGAATATTGTTGAATTTCGGTTTAATGTCTGGATTCCGTGATTCAGTCCGCAACACCTATTTTATAAGGCCCTAGTCCATGAACTTGTCATAAGTCAACATAGGATATGACCTCTAGGAGCAGTCTAGGAGACTGTCAATGTCTGTAGTAGTGGTCCTCTGTAGCTCAGCTGGTAGAGCATGGCGCTTGTAACGCCAGGGTAGTGGGTTCGATCCCCTGGACCACCCATAAGTAAAAATGTATGCACACATGACTGTAAGTCGCTTTGGATAAAAGCGTCTGCTAAATGGCATATTATTATTATAGTACATTAGGGCACTAAAAAATCCCTTCGATGGTTTGCCTGATTCCGTTTTTTCCCCAAGTTCCCTTTTCTCCTTTTAGATTTCCCCGTTGACCGTTTGTCCCTGTTTTTGCAGGTTTTCGCTCTCAAAAGTACACATTTTTAATAGCAAAACAGCACAATTGGATGTTCTATGTCCACAACAATGTTTAAACCCTATCAGGAGAGCATTTTTGAGGTCTGGGAAAAATGGAAGACATTTAGATTGTGGGGTGTAGTTACCTTTTAAATGCAAGCGTGCACCAGGAAGAGACCTTTAATATGCGGAGGCAGTGAAGAAAGTAGAGGAAGAGGGGTCAAGGGAGGAGGGGAGTGGTGAGAGTAGGAGATATGTACCAGTACAGAGGGATAGGCAAGAAAGTTATATATGTTTCAGTAAGATTGGATTTTTAGCGTTCATAGCAATGGTTATTTATTGTACTGCAGGGATGGAACGCAGGTTGTGGTGGCAGCTGCAGAGACTTGGGTGTGCCAGACTTGACAGCAGAAGAGTTACAGGGAGTGTTAAGTGGTGATGTCCCATCATTTCAGGTTGAGGGCATGAGGTAGGAGTGAATATATTAAAATAGTGGAGAAGGGTGGGGTTAATTATTAGTAATTATTTTGAATTTTATTTTTCAAGAAAAAGATTAGGGAGCTATACTCCAATCTAGTAATAATAATAATAATAATATGCCATTTAGCAGACGCTTTTATCCAAAGCGACTTACAGTTATGCGTGCATACATTTTTGCGTATGGGTGGTCCCGGGGATCGAACCCACTACCTTGGCGTTAAAAGCGCCGTGCTCTACCAGCTGAGCTACAGTAGGTGGCAGTAATGCAACAAATTGGATGCCAACCGCAGTTAACCCTCATCGAAGAAGAAGAAGAAGAAGAAGAAGCCTTTGTCTGTAATGGATATCAAGTTTTGGTACATTCAACAGATAATTGACATGAATGTTCATGGCTTTAGTGTCCACTGGGTAGTTTGTGGCGGCAGAGCTGCAGGCTCCACATTTCCATCACTCTGATTGTTGATCCATGTCCCAGATGAACTTCAGAGTCACGTCCTTCATCCGCTCCTCATAGACCTGGTCAAACCTCTCACTCTGGGCCACTGTGAACATGTTCTTCCACTCCCCGATTTTACCTGTCACAGCACAACCAACACGTCATTATTCAGAGTAAGAGCATTATAAATGGTTTAGATGCAGTTTATTTACAAACAGTTTTTTCCCAATCTCAGGCCCATATTCACGAAGCATCTCAGAGTAGGAGTACTGATCTAGGATCAGGTCCCCCATGTCCATGTGATCTCATTTATTATGATCTAAAAGGCACAACTGATCCTAGATCAACACTTGTATAGAGACGCTGTGTGAATACAGGCCCTGACCTTTGCGTAGGAACTGCCCCTTTTTGAGAATGTCCTCTGGTATGAACTCGTAGTTGGCCTTGCGGTCGTGTTTCATGTTTTTGAACGTGGCTTTTTCCACTATCTTGTTGATGTCTGCTTCAGTCAGGTCCCGCTCAAGGAAGCGGCAGATCTTCAGCACGGCTGTCTTCAGATCCTGAGAAAGGAGGAACATGTCCATTAAAGATGGAACCCTGTGCCTGAGGTTGGTCAAGTGGTGAAGTCCACTGCCCTCGGCACATATGCAATCCCCTGCCTGTGTGGGATCACACGCCGGCCCCACAGCACTTCTACACACTATGTCCTCTGTCTGTCTCCCTCTTCATTTCATGTCCATCCTTGTTAATAAAATTGGAAAATTAGGCCAAAAGATTGGGGATAGGCAAGCCAGGCTGGTTGGTTGTCTCTAGCTAGCTATCCAGCAGAGCAGAGGTCATAGGTGTAAGATGAGTCTGTAATATCTTACCATGATCATGTCCTCATAGGTCAGAAACAGGATGTTGTACTGGTCTCTCTTACTGTGCCACTCTCTGATGTGGTCAAACCAGGACGAAGCACAAACTGTAGGGTCATAACATGGTCATAACAGGCTGTGTCACCAAGGTCATTACAGTATTCATGGGTTGGTCAAAAGTAGTGCACTATACTATATAGTGAATAGGGTGACATTTAGGACGTAGCCTGTCAGGGTTATAACAGGCTGTTTGCATCCCAAATGGCACCCTATTCCCTATATAGGTCACTACTTTTGACCAGAGCCCTATCGGCCCTGGGGAAAATTAGTGCACTATGTAGAGAAGGAATATGGTGCCATTTGGGACCCAACCATGGTGTTATATGAATGATGTCTTTACTCTACCATTCCCTGCTAACCACTGGTCCAGAAAGTCCTCGAAGCTCTTTGGGGTCTCAAACAAGGCCCAGTTAATACACCAGTGATAGTAGGAAATCACGTTGTCCTTTGGGTTCCGCATCACATAGATCATCTGAGAACAAGAGAGACATTTACAGCCCTGTGGGCTCTGGTCAAAAGTAGTGCACTATATAGAGAAAAGGGTGACATTTGGGATGCAAACCATACAGTAGGGCCTCCATCTTCCCCTCCTCTGCCTACCTTTGCCTTCTTGTTCCTCAGGCCTGGGGGCATGAGTACGGGGTGAGGTGGGAGGTGAATAGCCGCGGGTTGGGGCGTAAGGAATAGTCAGGGCGTTTTTCCATATACTCCAGCCATGGCATCATCTCTAAGTTGTTGGGATAGACATCACCCATCTCTGACTCACAGATAGAGGTGATGATCTGCTGTGTCCAGATAGTTCCTACAGGTCAGCATCATGAAAGGTGTCAGTCATAGAGCTCTTGGGAGCGACATGGTTAAAGGGGATTCGAAAAAACAACGAAGCAGTCCCCCTGCCAGAGCTGAAGGGGCTGGAGTAAAACAAGCATTAAGACAGTTGAACTATGTCTCATGAGAAATGTATAAGTTATATTCCCCAATTGGTAGTTACAGTCTTGTCCGTACGGACTCGGGAGAGGCGAAGGTCGAGAGCCATGCGTCCTCCAAAACACGACCCAGCCAACCCGCACTGCTTCTTGACACACTGCTTAACCCGGAAGCCAGCCGCACCAGTGTGTCGGAGACAACACCGTACAACCGTGCATGCGCCCGGCCCGCCACAGGAGGCGCTAGAGCGCGATGGGACAAGGACGTCCCGGCCGGCCAAACCCTCTCTTAACCCGGACGACGCTGGGCCAATTGTGCGTTGGGACGTCCCGGGATCGAGCCCTGTAGTGACGCCTCAAGCGCTGCAGTGCCTTAGACTGCTGCGCCACTCGGGAGGATTGAAGTTATATTTTTCAAGAATCAATGGATATCACTCATTTCAAATTCCAAAGATGGATGTTCCAATCCCGGATTGTGCCTTTAACTTTCTAAAAGGCTGTTTTTATTCTCTCTACCTGTGACAGGTTTCTCTCCTCACTGATGACCTAAACAGAGCAGGTTTCTCTCCTCACTGATTACCTAAACAGAGCAGGGATCTCAACCTTTTTCATGTCAAGTACCCCCATGTATGATAAGTGTCTGGACCATCTCAAACGCTGTTTATCCATCCAGTAGATTTGTCACTCACCTGACTTAGGGTAAGTGACCAGAAAGATGTCACTGTCCCGGATCTCAAAGGTCTGCAGGGAGTCAATGTACTCAGCGATGAACAAATCCTTCGCAAAAACATAGTCCTTGTACTTGATCAGGTTATCGGTGAGCCCCTCCATAATAATGATAGTTTTGTATATATATTAGTATCTACAGTGGATATGAATAGCTATGCTGCAAAGAACCAAATGAAGTTGGAATACAGCACGTTTAGACTTTGGAACCTGTGATAAGGTTCACAGAGTTATTAGGAGCAGGGTTCACTGACGTTGCAATAAAGGACACTCCTGAGTCATCATTCTAACGCTACGACATGTTACTGAAGTTTGAACACAGTAACTAACTCCACTCGGTGCAGTCCGTCAACTACTCCTCTTCTTCGTGCATGTAAAAAGACAGACTGAACCCACATACAGTGCATTCGGAAAGTATTCAGACCCCTTGACTTTTTCCACATTTTGTTACGTTACAGCCTTATTCTACAATGGATTAAATTGTTCCCCACCCCCCACCCACATCAATCTACACACAATACCCCATAATGACAAAGCAAAAACAGGTTTTTAGACATTTTTGCAAATGTATTACAAATAAAAAAAACTGAAATATCACATTTACATACAGTGAGGGAAAAAAGTATTTGATCCCCTGCTGATTTTGTACATTTGCCCACTGACAAATAAATGATCACTCTATAGTTTTAATGGTAGGTTTATTTTAACAGTGAGAGACAGAATAACAAAAAAAAAATCTAGAAAAACGCATGTCAAAAATGTTATAAATTGATTTGCATTTTAATGAGGGAAATAAGTATTTGACCTCCTCTCAATCAGAAAGATTTCTGGCTCCCAGGTGTATTTTATACAGGTAACGAGCTGAGATTAGGAGCACACTACGCCATGAAGGACTGAAATCCTGCAGCGACCGCAAGGTCCCCTGCTCAAGAAAGCACATATACATGCCCGTCTGAAGTTTGCCAATGAACATCTGAATGATTCAGAGGTGAACTGGGTGAAAGTGCTCTTCGGCATCAACTCAACTCGCCGTGTTTGGAGGAGGAGGAATGCTGCCTATGACCCCAAGAACACCATCCCCACTGTCAAACATGGAGGTGGAAACATTATGCTTTGGGGGTGTTTTTCTGCTAAGGGGACAGGACAACTTCACCGCATCAAAGGGACGATGGACGGGGCCATGTACCGTCAAATCTTGGGTGAGAACCTCCTTTCCTCAGCCAGGGCATTGAAAATGGGTCGTGGATGGGTATTCCAGCATGACAATGACCCAAAACACATGGCCAAGGCAACAAAGGAGTGGCTCAAGAAGAAGCACATTAAGGTCCTGGAGTGGCCTAGCCAGTCTCCAGACCTTAATCCCATAGAAAATCTGTGGAGGGAGCTGAAGGTTCGAGTTGCCAAACGTCAGCCTCGAAACCTTAATGACTTGGAGAAGATCTGCAAAGAGGAGTGGGACAAAATCCCTCCTGAGATGTGTGCAAATCTGGTGGCCAACTACAAGAAACGTCTGACCTCTGTGATTGCCAACAAGGGTTTTGCCATCAAGTACTAAGTCATGTTTTGCAGAGGGGTCAAATCCTTATTTCCCTCATTAAAATGCAAATCAATTTTTAACATTTTTCACATGCGTTTTCCTGGATTTTTTTTATTTATTCTGTCTCTCACTGTTCAAATAAACCTACCATTAAAATGATAGACTGATCATGTCTTTGTCAGTGGGCAAACGTACAAAATCAGCAGGGGATCAAATACTTTTTTCCCTCACTGTAGATATTCAGACCCTATACTCAGTACTTTCTTGAAGCACCTTTGGCAGAGATTACAGCCTCGAGTATTCTTGGGTATGACGCTACACGCTTGGCACACCTGTATTTGGGGAGTTTCTCCCATTCTTCTCTGCAGATCCTGTCAAGCTCTGATTGGTGGAGTGCAGCAGAGACCCTTATGTTATCCTAGTGGATACACCCTTATGTTATACTAGTGGATACACCCTTATGTTATACTAGTGGATACACCATTATGTTATCCTAGTGGATACAACCTTATGTTATACTAGCTGATACACCCTTATGTTATCCTAGTGGATACACCCTTATGTTATACTAGGGACATAGTGTTTCCATATCTAGGGCTGACAGTGAGGACTTGTGAAGAGCACTATCTAGGACTGTGAAGAACTCTGCATCATCAAAACAGTTCCTTTGGGAGAAGGTGTTAAAGTTCACAGTTAGTCATTGTTATGTAAATGCCAGCTGAAAAGTACCAGTGGCCTGGCTTTGGCCCCAAGTGAGAGCAGGGGACAGACAGGGAGATGAGGAGACAGACTTCCAGTGTGTGAAGATAGTCCTGAGGTGAGGGGTGCACTTCTCCTCCTCTCGTCTCGCTACCTCTCCTTCCTCCCCCTGTTCCTCTAGTCAGGAGTTAGAGCGGGACTGGGTCTGGAGAGAGGAGTCTCTCCCTCTGCCTATGGACCCTGGTTGAAAGTAGTGCACTATATAGGGAATAGGGTGCTATTTGGGATGCACACAGACATTGGGCAGGTCTATCACCATCTTATCCTTCCTCTTGGCCAGAGCAGACAGGCCTTTAGTGAAGTGAAGACTTCTCTGGCTCTGTCTGCTCCCTGGGACACCATGGTTGACAGGAAACTCAGGCACTGATGGACAAACCTGGCCCAGAGGAGACATTTACATTTTAGTCATTTAGCAGATGCTCTTATCGAGAGCGACTTACAGTTAGTGAGTGCATACATAATTTTTTGTATTTTTCATACTGGCCCCCCGTGGGAATCAAACCCACAACCCTGGCGTTGCAAACACCATGCTCTACCAACTGAGCTACATCCCTGCCGGCCATTCCCTCCCCTACCCTGGACGACGCTAGGCCAATTGTGCGCCCCCCCATGGGTCTCCCGGTCGTGGCCGGCTACGACAGAGCCTGGATTCGAACCAGGATCTCTAGTGGCACAGCTAGCACTGCGATGCAGTGCCCTAGACCATTTTGTCTTATTTTGTCTTTTTACATTTCATGTCTTATGATTCACTTAGGTAAAATTTATTCGTTTTCTAACAAGTTGAATAGATTTAGTTGATTTCCTACTAAGTTCAATACATTTTTGTAATTAATGTCTGGAATCCGTGATTCAGTCCGCAACACCTATTTTATAGGGCCCTAGTCCATGAACTTGTCATAAGTCAACATAGGATATACCCTCTTTTTCCCCACACAAGACTCAAATATGTTGGCTGGAAATGTAAACAAGGTTTGAGCTTCTTCAGTCTGTGTCAAAAAGTGGATACTTGTTTGTCTCCCTTTCAGAGTACGTGACACATTTACTTTATATAGTGTACCAAGAATTGTTCCCTCGCTTATGGCCATACCATCCTGAATACGCCTGATCTCTTCCGATCTCGGATGCTAAGCAGGATCGGGCCTGGTTAGTACTTGGATGGGAGACCGTCTGGGAATACCAGGTGCTGTAAGCTTTTTGCTCCACTAGAGTGTACTCGTGTCATGGAGCAACTGCCTTTTATTTATCACCCTAATAATATCCTGTATTTTTATTGGACTAAATGCAGTTTGTATGTGCTGCCCTGCCCTGCGCTGATCAATTTAAATAATAGACAGTGCGTTTCCCTCAAAATATATGTGTCATGGAGCAACTGCCTTTTATCTATCACCCTAATAATATCATGTATTTTTATTGGACTAAATGCAGTTTGTATGTGCTGCCCTGCCCTGCCCTGATCAATTTAAATAATAGACAGTGCGTTTCCCTCAAAATATATGTGTCATAGAGCAACTGCCTTTTATTTATCACCCTAATAATATCATGTATTTTTATTGGACTAAATGCAGTTTGTATGTGCTGCCCTGCCCTGCCCTGATCAAATTAAATAATAGTGTGTTTCCCTCAAAATATAGGCAGTACATTCAGCCTTTGTTTTTAGTCGGTTCATTAAGTTGCATGGAAATACGAATCACTGATACATTTTGTTCATGTCTTATGATTCACTTAGGTAAATGAATGTGTTTTCTAACAAGTTGAATAGATTTAGTTGATTTCCTACTATGTTCAATAAATTTTTTAATATTGTTGAATTTCGGTTTAATGTCTTGATTCCGTGATTCTGTCCGCAACGCCTATTTTATAGGGCCCTAGTCCATGAACTTGTCATAAGTCAACATAGGATATGCCCTCTTTCCCCCCCCAAGACTCAAATATGTTGGCTGGAAATGTAAGCAAGTTTTGAGCTTCTTCAGTCTGTGTCACAAAGTGGATACTTGTTAGTCTCCCTTTCAGAGTACGTGACACATTTACTTTATATAGTGTACCAAGAGTTGTTCGTACGCTTACGGCCATACCAGCCTGAATACGCCCGATCTCTTCTGATCTTGGAAGCTTAGCAGGGTCGGGCCAGGTTAGTACTTGGATGGGAGACTGCCTGGGAATACAAGGTGCTTTACGATTTTTGTTCCACTAGAGCGTTGTCACGGCCTCTCTGCAGTGCAGGGGCGGTTCCTCCTGCAGGCAGAGGAGGGTCGTTAGTGATTGGAGTTGGTGTGATTGGAGCCACCTGGGCTAAGGGTATTTAAAACTGCTTCACTAACCACTCTCTCTCTCTCCCTGCTCCTCCAGGTATGATCCTGATTTGTTTGTTCCTTTGTAGGTTTACTTAGTTTCCACTCAGTCATGTTCACACACACACAGATTCATGCATCTTACCTACACCATGACATTTCCACACCTCATGCCTTTTTCTTTGTTGAAAGTGAATAGTTTTTGGTTTACAATAAAGAACCTTTTGATTGGCCAATACCTGTTGTTCACGTCCCCTCATTTTTGCCACAGGCTATGAGCCGGCCTGTGGCAAGTGGGGGCTCGTCTGTAAGTTAAAGTTAATTATACTGTAGTCTTACTTTAGTTTACTTTAACATTTTGTCATATTTGGTTTAGGTTTTGTCTAGATTGCCTTTGCTTTATTATTGATGCGTTTGTTTATTTGTAATTTGGCTTATTTGACTTGTTTTATAGTTAATTTGGGTTAGTTTAGTTCAGATTGCCAAATGTTTTGTTTGAGGGGATGTTTTGGTTGGGCCAATCTTGTTGGAGAGAGCGTTGAGAGCCATGTGTTCTTTTGGTTTAGTTAATTTGGTAGGTCAATTTGGGTAGCAATTCACTCTGGGTTTTTCTGGGTTGTTGTTCAAGTGGGAGTCCTCTCCTGTTCAGGTTTATCAGCGAGTGTCAGTAGGAGGCTCGTGGTGTTTTTGTTTTAGGTGGCAGTGAACGTGGGTAGAGCTTCCCTTTCCCTTTTCCCTTACGTCGGCTCGGGAGCACCTCCGTGGTCATGGGGGGGGGCTGCCAGTTTCTGGTTGTCTTTTCCACTCCACTGGTTTTGTGTGCATAAAACCCCACCACATGTGACTGCACGAAGACTAGGGCCAGTTAGTTAGTTGTTTTTGGAGGATAGTGGGGTGTGGCTCTTGTGTCACGATCGTCTGAAGGAGGAGACCAATGCGCAGCGTTGCGAGTGAACATGATGACTTTAATAATCAAAGCACGTAACTACAAAACAAAATGACGAAACGTGAAGTCCAACAGTACATAGACTAAACAGGAACACGGAAACAATAACCCACAAAACAAAGGAGAAAACACACAGAATATATATGGCTCCCAATCAGAGATAACGAGCCGACAGCTGACACTCGTTACCTCCGATTGGGAGTCATAGACCAATCACCATAGACACAAACAAAATGAAACTCACCCATCCCCAACACCACCAAATGAAATACACCCAAACAAATGAAAGTGAACAACCCTGGCTCAAATATCAAAGTCCCCTTATCCCGGGGCAGCACCGGGATAAGGGGCAGCACCGGGCTAAGGGACAGCACCGGGCTAAGGGGCAGCACCGGGCTAAGGGGCAGCACCGGACTAAGGGGCAGCACCGGCCTCAGGGGCAGCACCGGACTAAGGGGCAGCACCGGGCTAAGGGGCAGCACCGGGCTAAGGAGCAGCACCGGGCTAAGGGGCAGTACCGGACTAAGGGGCAGTACCGGACTAAGGGGCAGTACCGGACTAAGGGGCAGTACCAGGCTGGACGACTCTGGCGGATCCCGCTGGGACGGCTCTGGCGGATCCCGGCTGGACGGCTCTGGCGGATCCCGGCTGGGACGGCTCTGGCGGATCCCCGGCTGGACGGCTCTGGCGGGTCCCGGCTGGACGGCTCTGGCGGGTCCCGGCTGGGCGGCTCTGGCGGGTCCCGGCTGGACGGCACTGGCGGGTCCCGCTGGACGGCTCTGGCGGGTCCCGGCTGGACGGCTCTGGCGGATCCCGGCTGGGACGGCTCTGGCGGATCCCGGCTGGACGGCTCTGGCGGATCCCGGCTGGACGGCTCTGGCGGATCCCGGCTGGACGGCTCTGGCGGATCCCGGCTGGACGGCTCTGGCGGATCCCGGCTGGACGGCTCTGGCGGATCCCGGCTGGACGGCTCTGGCGGATCCCGGCTGGACGGCTCTGGCGGATCCCGGCTGGCGGCTCTGGCGGATCCCGGCTGGGACGGCTCTGGCGATCCCGGCTGGACGGCTCTGGCGGATCCCGGCTGGGACGGCTCTGGCGGATCCCGGCTGGACGGCTCTGGCGGATCCCGGCTGGACGGCTCTGGCGGATCCCGGCTGGACGGCTCTGGCGGATCCCCGGCTGGACGGCTCTGGCGGATCCCGGCTGGACGGCTCTGGCGGATCCCGCTGGGACGGCTCTGGCGGATCTGGCTGCTCATGGCTGGCTGACGGATCTGGCTGCTCGTGGCTGGCTGACGGATCTGGCTGCTCGTGGCTGGCTGACGGATCTGGCTGCTCATGGCTGGCTGACGAATCTGGCTGCTCATGGCTGGCTGACGGATCTGGCTGCTCATGGCTGGCTGACGGATCTGGCTGCTCATGGCTGGCTGACGGATCTGGCTGCTCGTGGCTGGCTGACGGGTCTGGCTGCTCGTGGCTGGCTGACGGGTCTGGCTGCTCATGGCTGGCTGACGGATCTGGCTGCTCGCGGCTGGCTGACGGATCTGGCTGCTCATGGCTGGCTGACGGATCTGGCTGCTCGTGGCTGGCTGACGGGTCTGGCTGCTCGTGGCTGGCTGATGGTGCTGGCTGGGCGGCTAGCGGTGGAGGCGGACCCCAGCCTCGGATTGCAGTCATCACCTCCAGCAGGGCGGCTCCCATCCGCATGAGCCGCTCCTGCCCGTCACGAACCCGAGCCTCCAGTCCAGCATAGGCTGCGTCGGCTCCTGCTGATTCCATAGCAGGTGTATGATTCTGTCTGGCGGAAGGCTCTAGCGGCTCCGGTCTGGCGGACGGCTCTGAAGGAACAGGCCGGGCTGGGCTGGTGACGCACCCCGTAGGGATACGTGCTTGGAGCAGGAACAGGCGGTCCGTACCGGGAACACACACCACTGGCCTTAACTGGGGATCAGGAACGGGCCGGACCGGACTGGTAACACACTTCAGTCTCTCATGCCGTGCGACAACAACTTCCCTCCTCTACTCGCCAATGGCTCCCGTAATCCGATAGCCTTCTCTCCACATCTCCCTGTGGCAGCCTCCTGCTGCCCAGGCGCCCAAGCCATGTGCCCCCCAAAAATTTTTTGGGTAGTACTCCCGGGCTTCCAGCCTTGCCTCCGTGCTGCCTCCCTCATATCGCCTCCTCTCGGCTTTAGCTGCCTCCAGCTCTTCACGAGGGAGGCGATATTCTCCCGGTTGTGCCCAAGGACCCTTACCATCCAGTATCTCCTCCCATGTCCATGAATCCTTTATGGGTGGATATAAATCCTGTGTAGGTGGATCCTGTTGCCGCTTGACACGCTGCTTGGTCCTCTTTAGGTGGGTTATTCTGTCACGATCGTCTGAAGGAGGAGACCAATGCGCAGCGTTGCGAGTGAACATGATGACTTTAATAATCAAAGCACGTAACTACAAAACAAAATGACGAAACGTGAAGTCCAACAGTACATAGACTAAACAGGAACACGGAAACAATAACCCACAAAACAAAGGAGAAAACACACAGAATATATATGGCTCCCAATCAGAGATAACGAGCCGACAGCTGACACTCGTTACCTCCGATTGGGAGTCATAGACCAATCACCATAGACACAAACAAAATGAAACTCACCCATCCCCAACACCACCAAATGAAATACACCCAAACAAATGAAAGTGAACAACCCTGGCTCAAATATCAAAGTCCATGGAGCCAGAGTGTCACATCTTGTCCTTGAACCCAGACTTACAGCAGGTTAATTGTGTATTTGTTTTTGTTTTGGAGCATTTGTATTGGTTGTATTGGTTGAGTAAAATGTCTTATATTCTGAGTGGTTTTGTTCAAGCTCCTTCAGCGGTAGCCTTAGAGTTGTGTACTAAGGAGCAGTTAATTGAAATTGCTGAACATTATCAGATTGAGATTGTTGATAAAAAAATTATTAGAGACTGTTAAAGCTAAATTAAATCAGGGTCTTATGGAAATTGATGTTTTTTTCTTTGTCAATCTGCTAGTAGTGAGGGTACAAGTTCAGTCTAGTCCTTCGTTAACTTTTGACCAGCAGAGGGAGCTGTTGCAAATGCAGTTGGAGAAATGCTAATAGACCAGAGGGACTACCACAGTTTGATGTTTCACGGAATCTTTGTTTGTTGCCTAAATTTGACGGAGTCAGATCCAGACACATACTTTGCTTTATTTGAGCGTATTGCGGAAGCTGGAGCTTGGTCAGATTTGGACATGACTATGTTGTTGCAATGTGTACTTACAGGTAAAGCGCGTGAGGCTTTTGTAGCACTGAGTGTAGCTGACAGTAAAGTGTATGATAAAGTTAAATCAGCAGTTCTGAAGGTCTACGAGCTTGTGCCAGAGGCATATCGTCCAACGTTTCGTTACAGGAAAAAGTTAGATTCACAAACCTATTCTGAGTTTGTTTGTGATTTGACTTCTGCATTTAATTGTTGGTGTACAGCTTCTGAAGTTAGTACTTTTGAGGGTCTGTCTAATTTGATTGTGTTAGAACAGTTCAAAAATTCTGTGTCTGACCAGGTTGCTACATACATGAATGAACGTAAAGTTAAGTCTCCAGGTGATGCAGCAGTCCTTGCAGATGAGTACAGGCTAACACATAAAAGCCATTTGAGTCAAACAGTGCCATGTACCATAAAAATAACTTCCCTTCTAGGAATAGTAGGTCACCTTATTTTGGAGCTTCTTTTCAAAGGCCTCAGCAGAAGTTTGGGTCTGGAGGACTTAAAGCACCGGTTAATGCTAATACCTGTCGCTACTGTTTACATTTTACATTACATTTACATTTTAGTCATTTAGCAGACGCTCTTATCCAGAGCGACTTACAGGAGCAATTAGGGTTAAGTGCCTTGCTCAAGGGCACATTAACGTCATTTAGCAGACGCTCTTAGCCAGAGCGACTCACAAATTGGTGCGTTCACCCCATAGCCAGTGGGATAACCACTTTACAATTTGGGGGGTTAGAAGGAACACTTTATCCTATCCCAGGTATTCCTTAAAGAGGTGGGGTTTCAAATGTCTCCGGAAGGTGGTGAGTGACTCCGCTGTCCTGGCGTCGTGAGGGAGCTTGTTCCACCATTGGGGTGCCAGAGCAGCGAACAGTTTTGACTGGGCTGAGCGGGAGCTATGCTTCCGCAGAGGAAGGGAGCCAGCAGGCCAGAGGTGGATGAACGCAATGCCCTCGTTTGGGTGTAGGGACTGATCAGAGCCCGGAAGGTACAGAGGTGCCGTTCCCCTCACTGCTCCTAGGCAAGCACCATGGTCTTGTAGCGGATGCGAGCTTCAACTGGAAGCCAGTGGAGTGTGCGGAGGAGGGGGGTGACGTGGAGAGAACTTGGGAAGGTTGAACACCAGACGGGCTGCGGCATTCTGGATGAGTTGTAGGGGGTTTAATGGCACAGGCAGGGAGGCCAGCCAACAGCGAGTTGCAGTAGTCCAGACGGGGAGATGACAAGTGCCTGGATTAGGACCTGTGCCGCTTCCTGTGTAAGGCAGGTCGTACTCTCCGAATGTTGTAGAGCATGAACCTGCAGGAGCGGGTCACCGCCTTGATGTTGGCGGGAGAACGACAGGGTGTTGTCCAGGGTCACGCCTAGGCTCTTCGCACTCTGGGAGGAGGACACAGCGGAGTTGTCAACCGTGATGGCGAGATCATGGAACGGGCAGTCCTTCCCCCGGGAGGAAGAGCAGCTCCGTCTTGCCAGGGTTCAGCTTGAGGTGGTGATCCGTCATCCATACTGATATGTCTGCCAGACATGCAGAGATGCGATTCGCCACCTGGTTATCAGAAGGGGGAAAGGAGAAGATTAGTTGTGTATCGTCAGCGTAGCAATGATAGGAAAGGCCATGTGAAGATATGACAGAGCCAAGTGACTTGGTGTATAGGGAGAAAAGGAGAGGGCCTAGAACTGAGCCCTGGGGGACACCAGTGGTGAGAGCACGTGGTGCGGAGACAGCTTCTCGCCACGCCACTTGGTAGGAGCGACCGGTCAGGTAGGACGAATCCAGGAGTGAGCCGCGCCGGAGATGCCTGGCTCGGAGAGGGTGGAGAGGGAGGATCTGATGGTTCACAGTATCAAAGGCAGCAGACAGGTCTAGAAGGACAAGAGCAGAGGAGAGAGAGTTAGCTTTAGCAGTGCGGAGAGTCTCCGTGACAGCCAGAGAAGAGCAGTCTCAGTTGAATGACCAGTCCTGAAACCTGATTGGTTTGGATCAAGAAGGTCATTCTGAGAGAGATAGCAAGAGAGTTGGCTAAAGACGGCACGCTCAATAGTTTTGGAAAAAGAAAAGAAAGAAGGGATACTGGTCTGTAGTTGTTGACATCAGTGGGGGTCGGAGTGTTGGTTTTTTTGAGAAGGGGAGCAACTCTCGCTCTCTTGAAGACGGAAGGGACATGGCCAGCGGTCAAGGATGAGTTGATCAGCGAGGTGAGGTAGGGGAGAAGGTCACCGGAGATGGTCTGGAGAAGGGAGGGAGGGGATGGGGTCAAGCGGGCAGGTTGTTGGGCGGCCTGCAGTCACAAGTCGAGGATTTTATCTGGAGAGAGAGGGGAGAAAGAAGTCAAAGCATAGGGTAGGGCAGTGTGAGCAGGACCAGCAGTGTCATTAGACTTAACAAACGAGGATCGGATGTCGACAACCTTCTTTTCAAAGTGGTTGACGAAGTCATCCACAGAGAGGGGGATTCAGGAGGGAGGAAAATGTGGCAAAGAGCTTCCTAGGGTTAGAGGCAGATGCTTGGAATTTAGAGTGGTAGAAGGTGGCCTTAGAGCAGAAACAGATGAAGAAAATGTAGAGAGGAGGGAGGAAAGATGCCAGGTCGGCAGGGAGTTTAGTTTTCTTCCATTTCCGCTCCGCTGCCCGGAGCTCTGTTCTGTGAGCTCGCAATGAGTCATCAAGCCACGGAGCTGGGGGGGAGGACCGAGCCGGCCGGGAGGATAGGGGGACACAGAGAGTCAAAGGATGCAGAAAGGGGGGAGAGGAGGGTTGAGGAGGCAGAATCAGGAGATTGGAGGGAGAAGGATTGAGCAGAGGGAAGAGATGATAGGATGGAAGAGGAGAGAGTAGTGGGAGAGAGAGAGCGAAGGTTGCGGGGCGGCGCATTACCATCTGTGTAGGGGCAGAGTGAGTAGTGGGAGGAGAGCGAGAGAGAAAAGGAAACAAAGTAGTGGTCGGAGACATGGAGGGGAGTTGCAGTGAGATTAGTAGAGGAGCAGCATCTAGTGAAGATGAGGTCAAGCATATTGCCTGCCTTGTGAGTAGGGGGGACGGTGAGAGGGGTGAGGTCAAAAGAGGAGAGGAGTGGAAAGAAGGAGGCAGAGAGAAATGAGTCAAATGTGGACATAGGGAGGTTGAAATCCCCCAAAACTGTGAGGGGTGAGCCATCCTCAGGGAAGGAACTTATCAAGGCGTCAAGCTCATTGATGAACTCTCAAGGGAACCTGGAGGGCGATAGATGACAAGGATATTTAGCTTAAATGGGCTAGTGACTGTGACAGCATGGAATTCAAATGAGGAGATAGACAGATGGGTTAGGGGAAAATTGAGAATGTCCACTTGGGAGAGATGAGGATTCCTGTACACCACCCCCTCTGACCAGATGCTCTCGGGTATGCGAGAACACATGGTCAGACGAGGAGAGAGCAGTAGGAGTAGCAGTGTTTTCAGTGGTGATCCATGTTCCGTCAGCGCCAGGAAGTCGAGGGACTGGAGGTTGGCATAGGCTGGGATGAAGTCAGCTTTGTTGGCAGCAGAACGGGCAGTTCCAGAGGCTGCCTGCGACCTGGAACTCCACGTGGGTGGTGCGTGCAGGGACCACCAGGTTAGAGAGGCAGCAGCCACGCGGTGTGGTGCGTTTGTGTAGCCTGTGCAGAGAGGAGAGAACAGGGATAGGCAGAGGCATAGTTGACAGGCTGTAGCAAATGGCTACAAAAATGCAGAGGAGATCGGAATGAAATGAGCTAAGCATCTGGGAGCGGAGAGAGCAGGGCCTCCCTCACCAAAAACGTCTACCTCAGAAACTAAAATTGTCTCACTGAACCACCCGAACAAAAATCTCCCAACTTCCGCCTTTAGAAATCAGAATTGTTGTGAACCACAGTGGTTCAATGTTTAAAGGAATAGACTCAACCCACTTTATTCAGCTAGCCAACTATGACACCATAGCTAACTAGCAAGCTAGCATCCAATAACAATAACACACCGTTTAGCACCAACACTTGGTCACAACAAACCACCAATAGTGTGATAACACACTAAACAGATCATTCGTGTCTGTGTCAAGTTCCTTTCATGACGCAGCAATGATTAGACGTTGACTAGCTAGGACAAGTATATTGTATTTAGCTACTACGCGTACAGTTAGCTGGTCGTGTTGGGTAGCTAGCAATGGCCACTGTGTTGACTTTGTTTGAAGAACGGCTAGCTAGCTAGCTTCGTCTACACCCGGCACACAATGGCTATTGTGTTGACTCTGACTCTGTTCGAAAACGGCTAGGTAGCTCGCCGTGCTACAGCCGGCACTGCCAAGACACAGTAACTACACACAACAACCCACGATGCCTAGCTATGACGCTCGTAGCTAACTTGCAAAGCTAGCATCCATTAACACACAATTTAGCATCAATACTTGGTTACAAACAAACTGCCAAGAGTGTGTTAGCACACTAAACAGATAATTCAAGTCCGTGTCTAGTTCCTTTCATAACGCATAACGCAGCAAAAAAATTAAACGTTGCTAGCACTACATTAACATTGGAACCAGCTCTCCAGCGTTGCTAATCGTTACCAGTAGCTACCCGCTAGCTAGCTAGCCTCGTGCTTCGATACTAACCTACAATTACCTCACGGAAACCTACAATAACAACAATACTAACCTATAATAAATACAATACCTAACTACGGCTAACTACCTACCTACGATCTAATACATGGTTAAGCAAAAAATTAAACGTTGGCTAGCACTACATTAACATTGGAACCAGCTCTCTAGCGTTGCTAATCGTTACCAGTAGCTACCCGCTAGCTAGCTAGCCTCGTGCTTCGATACTAACCTACAATTACCTACGGAAACCTACAATAACAACAATACTAACCTATAATAAATACAATACCTAACTACGGCTAACTACCTACCTACGATCTAATACATGGTTAAGCAAAAAAATTAAACGTTGGCTAGCACTACATTAACATTGGAACCAGCTCTCTTAGCGTTGCTAATCGTTACCAGTAGCTACCCGCTAGCTAGCTAGCCTCGTGGCTCGATACTAACCTCACAATTACCCACGGAAACCTACAATAACAACAATACTAACCTATAATAAATACAATACCTAACTACAGCTAACTACCTACCTACGATCTAATACATGGTTAAGCTTTACTCAACACCATATGAGAAGCTTACCTCCTGCTTACCTCCAGCTAGAGAAAAACACGACCTCTCCCGAAAAATGTGGGAGATATGACAGATGTTTAGTTGAAGGACATTGGAAGAAAGATTGTCCTCTCCTTAAATCAAAATAAAGTCAGGTCAAGTTAGACCTGCTGTAATGGCAGCTCCTGTTACAGCCTCTGACTACCAGTTTTTTCAGCCACTAGTTGAGTTTGATTCTCAGTCTTCCCACGGTGATTTTTCAGCCTTTATTTCAGATGGTGTAGTGTCCCTGGTAGACGGCAACCAAAATGTTTCAATCAAGATCTTAAGAGACACTGGAGCTTTTAGATTCTTTTTATTTTGGAATCTGTGTTGCCGTTCTGTAAGGAGTCTGATGCTGGCAGATGTGTAATGGTACGTGGTGTGGGTTTAATTCCACTCTCCTTTACATGAAGTTACCCTAAAATGTGGTCTGGTAGAGGGTGATGTAGATGTTGGGGTTAGACCCCCAGTTGCCAGTAGAGGGAGTACATGATTTTGGGGAATGACTTGGTGTGGTAGTAAGGTGTGGGCAGATGGCAAATTTAAACATCTTTATGAAGCAACCTTCAGTGTCCCCAGCAAGGATATCTCCAGATCTCAACTGTGTGTCTCCTAAGGTATGTCCAGTTTGTGCTGTTACCGCGCGCTGCCTCTCATAATAATGTTGAGAGTAAGCCAGAATGTCTTGAGTTGCCAGTCAAACTCCAGACAGAACAGTTGACTAGTTCTAGAGATTCATTGATAGCTGAGCAAAAGGCCGACACTACCTTGGCTGATCTGTTTGATAAAGTTGTTCCTGATTCAGTGGTGAGGAACAGTGCTCAGTGTTATTTTCTTCTTGATGGGCTGTTGGTCAGGAAATGGGTTCCACACTATGATCAGGGTCTAGGAGAACCAGTCTTTCAAATAGTTGTACCAACTACTTTGCGAAATAAAGTGTTGCAAACTTCACATGATGATGTGGCAGGTCATATGGGTGTTCGTAAAACTTATAATGGTATACTCCGTTATTTTTTCTGGCCATGTTTAAAGCGGGATGTTGCTCAGTTTATTGAAACTTGGGATACGTGTCAGCGCACAAGCAAGCCAAACCAGGTTTTAAAGCCAGCACCTTTGTATCCAATACCAGCCGTAGGTCAACCTTTTGAGCATCTTATTATCGATTGTGTTGGGCCTTTACCACGGTCCAAGTCAGGTAATAGCTACTTATTAACTTATGTGTCAAGCAACTAGATATCCGGCAGCTTTTTCCTTTCGTACCATAACTTCAAAATCAGTAGTTAAAGCGTTAACTCAATTTATTTCTACATTTGGGATTCCAAAAATCATCCAGTCAGATCAGGGGTCTAACTTTACCTCCCATTTATTTGCTCAGGTTCTCAAACAGCTTCAAGTTAAACACAACAAGTCTACTGCGTTCCATGCCCAGAGCCAGGGAGCTTTGGAACGTTTTCATCAAACTTTAAAATCACTTGTCCGTGCATATTGTACAGAACTGTCTGCAGATTGGGAGGAGGGGGTTACCTTGGCTGTTACTAGCTGCTCGTGAAGTAGTGCAGGAAAGCACAGGGTTTGAAGCCCAAATGACTTAGTGTTTGGTCATAAGGTGCGTGGGCCTTTAGCAGTGCTGCAGGATGGTTGTTTGCCTGAAGAACCAGCTCGGAACCTTATTGACTATGTAAATGGTTTTAGGCTGAAGTTGTATAGGGCTGGTGAACTGGCGAAAGAAAAACTAATATGTTCTCAACAGAAACTGAAATATGACGGACAGGCTGAGCTCCGTGAGTTTAGACCCGGTGATCGTGTACTTGCTCTTTTGCCTCTTGTAAGTTCACCTTTTCAGGCAAAATACTTAACAATTAAAACACTCACCTAATCCAATTAATAATTAAACACAAGTTTTCCATTTGATGAAATTCTAATAAATGTACTCCCCCACACACATTGTTTTTCAAAGTTGCCTCCACCATATCTATGCATTATCTCTATATTTATCTCCAACATACTCTTAAAAAATACCTCCACACTCACACATTTCCCATACATCTACAAAAACCTCCGACCACACTTTCTCCGAAGCAGGCACTCTTATCTCTTTTAAAATACATTTACTATAGGCTGTTTTAACTTTCAAGCCTGACAAATCACGTTTCACTCCATTATTTTCATAAAATAAAACCGGTAAACCCCTGGCTCTCTTAACCGCCCCTGTATTTATTAAAACAACCCACTCCTCCCGAATGCACCCTAAAATGCTCTTATACATATTTTCTACTGGAGTTTTGCTTATTTCATCATCGACCTCAACAACATTGTCATAAATAGCTTGTACCGGTAGAAACCCCGGCCTGACCTCATATAGAATATCACCAATCTGTCTCATCCCAGCTCTCATAAAATATTTACAATACAACATTGTATGATTATATTTGATCTTTGGATTCAAAAAGATTGGCTAATTTAAAATATTTTACAAAATGTTACATTCATAAGAAATATGTGGTAAAACCTGCCCCCAAGCCTCGAAAACGTCCTTATAAAACAAAGGTATATTTCCCAACATTTCTTGTTTTACACACATTAATAAACAATTATCCCCTATCCTCCCAACCTCCTGCAAATACTCTGCAAAAAACCTTTTCCACCCGTAATCTAATTCCCCATATAAATACTTCCGAACCATTTTCACTCTTATCTCTATTTTCCTCACCCTTAGATCCACTAACTTCAATCCCCCTCCTCATAACCCGCAATCAATGTTTTAAAAGCGTTTTAAATACGTTTTTTCTCAAACATCATTTTCTTTAAAACCCCTCTAGATGCATCATTTCTAAAAGCAGCTCCCCTTGTCATTTCTAATCTGTCCAATTTCACATTAAAATCCCCCACCACGATGCAATTTCCCACACTCCATCGTCCCACTTCAATAAATAAAACCTTGCGCTCTATTTCATTATTTGGCGCATAAACATTTATAATTCTATACTTCATATCCATATACTCAAAATCTAAAACTAAAATCCTCCCATTATTATCATCATGTACATGTACCACTTTATCCACCACATCCTTTCTCACTAGAATAGCAACCCCACTAGAATTCCCTCTACCATTATTAACAAAGATAAAATCCCTCCATATTTGTTTTACTTTCAATACACAATCATTGTCCCAATGCGTCTCTTGTAGACATAGGATATCCACATCCTTCATTTGAACTATATTTTGAAATGTATCCATTGTCCTTAAACCATTTTACATTTAGGGACACAAAAGTAACCATTTCAAAAAATAATAAAATGAAATAATATACCTTCATTGTCCCCTACTTTTTGTCCTGTTTCTTTCCTTCTTCTCCCCCCCCCCTTGCTTTCCTCTTCCTGTATCTTTCCCTTAGAAAAACTATCTTTACCCCTTCGTCCGTATCAGATATCTCCTCCAAGTCCATTTCGTCCAACCAACTCTAATTCTTTACTCCCACATCTGTTGTGCTCCCCGTATCTCTCTCCGTCTCTGGTATTGGCGTCAAAATCAAACTCCCCTCCATATCTTCACCCCCCGAGGTACTCGCAAGGCCTGAGCTTTCCCAAAAAATCTGTGCCTCCCCAGTGCCTCCACCCAGCCCGCTCCCCCCCTCCTCCTGGAAACTCCTTCTTCTCATCTCTGAGTCCAAGCTGCTCCCTATTTCGTCTGCCTTTTGCGCTATCTTCTCCCCTCTTTCTTTCTCCCTCTCTCCACGTCCTCTTTCCCATCCTCTTCTTCTCCTCGCAGTGATACATCAGCTTCCATGAAGAGGTCCTGGCTCTCCTCCTCATTTACGACCTCTCCACAGTTGCACGCATAGTGTCCCTGGTTTCCGCACTTAAAACACCTAAAGTCAGGGCAGTCCTTTAAAATATGTCCAGGTTGAATACACAGGCGGCATACCCTAACCTGCTTGTCATGAATCACCCTGAAATATTCACCACCCTCCATTGTCTCGAACTTAGTGGAATACGGCAAGGACTGCACGGTGTCCGTGAACTTTACCTTACAGTATCTCGTCCCATCCACGATTTCCGTCCCCGGCCAGACTCTCCTTCTGATTTCCGAGACGGCAGCTACACCCCAGCTCCGCAGTTTTTCCAGTATAGCTCCGTCCTCGATATAAACTGGCAAATTCATAAACGAGACTATGAGTTCGTTTGCCATCATGTCTCTCGCCATTACCTTCGTGTTCTTAATCATGAACAAATCCATTAATCACCCTTTTCAATTTTCATCCCCCATCGTGACTTCATATTTCCTTTCTCCTTTTATTCTGCACCCCACCACCTTTCCGCACACGTCTTTAATTGATCTTAGTTATTCCATCGTCGTTATCTTGTCTTCTCCCATCAATTCCACTGCCACTGTTCGTTCCTTGCCGTATTTTGAGCCACTTTCAGGTCCATGTTTTGTCCGTTGTGCATTGCCTTTGTCTTTATCCGTTCCATTATTCGTTGCCATGTTGTCCGTCATTAAACAATCAGAAAGAAAAAAAAGTCTCAAAAAACTCACCCCCAAGCAGCAGAACTGCAAGGGGGGGAAAAAACTAACTAACCTTAAACTTATTTGAATTCAAAATCAAACAATTGTCCGTCAATAAACTAAGAAAATCAAGCAAATAGCTCTCGAGCAAACACTCACTTACAGCTTAATCACCTGCACCTGTCTCACTCAACTCACCGGAAGCGCGTATTCAGGCTGGTATGGCCGTAAGCGAGGGAACAACTCTTGGTACACTACATAAAGTAAATGTGTCACGTACTCTGAAAGGGAGACAAACAAGTATCCACTTTGTGACAGACTGAAGAAGCTCAAACCTTGCTTACATTTCCAGCCAACATATTTGAGTCTTGTGGGTGGAAAAAGAGGGCATATCCTATGTTGACTTATGACAAGTTCATGGAGTAGGGCCCTATAAAATAGGCGTTGCGGACTGAATCACGGAATCCAGACATTCAACCGAAATTCAACAATATTCAAAAATGTATTGAACTTAGTAGGAAATCAACTAAATCAATTCAACTCTTTAGAAATCGCATTCATTTGCCCAAGTGAATCATAAGACATGAACAAAATGTATCAGTGATTCGTATTTCCATGCAACTTAATGAACCGACTAAAAACAAAGGCTGAATGTACTGCCTATATTTTGAGGGAAACGCACTGTCTATTTCATTTGATCAGGGCAGGGCAGGGCAGCACATACAAACTGCATTTAGTCCAATAAACTACATGATATTATTATGGTGATAAATAAAAGGCAGTTGCTCCATGACACATATTTTGAGGGAAACGCACTGTCTATTATTTAAATTGATCAGGGCAGGGCAGCACATACAAACTGCATTTAGTCCAATAAAAATACATGATATTATTAGGGTGATAAATAAAAGACAGTTGCTCCATGACACAAGAGTACGCTCTAGTGGAACAAAAAGCTTACAGCACCTGGTATTCCCAGACGGTCTCCCATCCAAGTACTAACCAGCCCTGACCCTGCTTAGCTTCCGAGCTCAGACAAGCTCAGGCGTATTTAGACTGGTATATCCTATGTTGACTTACGACAAGTTCATGGACTAGGGCCCTATAAAATAGGTGTTGCGGACTGAATCACGGAATCCAGACATTAATTACAAAAATGTATTGAACTTAGTAGGAAATCAACTAAATCTATTCAACTTGTTAGAAAACGAATTCATTTTACCTAAGTGAATCATAAGACATTAAATGTAAAAAGACAAAATAAGACAAAAAATGGTCTAAGGCACTGCATCGCAGTGCTAGCTGTGCCACTAGAGATCCTGGTTCGAATCCAGGCTCTGTCGTAGTCGGCGGCTGACGGGAGACCCATGGGGCGGCGCACAATTGGCCTAGCGTCGTCCAGGTAGGGGAGGGAATGGCGCAGGGATGTAGCTCAGTTGGTGAGAGCATGGCGTTGCAACGTCAGGGTTGTGGGTTTGATTCCCACGGGGGGCCAGTATGAAAAATTAAAAATAAAATGTATGCACTCACTAACTGTAAGTAGCTCTGGATAAGAGCGTCTGCTAAATGACTAAAATGTTAATGTCTCCTCTGGGCCAGGTTTGTCCATCAGTGCCTGAGTTTCCTGTCAGCCATGGTGTCCCAGGGAGCAGACAGAGCCAGAGAAGTCTTCACTTCACTAAAGGCCTGTCTGCTCTGGCCAAGAGGAAGGATAAGATGGTGATAGACCTGGCCAATGTCTGTGTGCATCCCAAATAGCATCCTATTCCCTATATAGTGCACTACTTTCAACCAGGGTCCATAGGCAGAGGGAGAGACTCATCTCTCCAGACCCAGTCCCGCTCTAACACCTGACTAGAGGAACAGGGGGAGGTAGAGAGACGAGAGGAGGAGAAGTGTTCCCCTCACCTCAGGACTATCTTCACACACTGGAAGTCTGTCTCCTCATCTCCCTGTCTGTCCCCTGCTCTCACTTGGGGCCAAAGCCAGGCCACTGGTACTTTTCAGCTGGCATTTACATAACAATGACTAACTGTGAACTTTAACACCTTCTCCCAAAGGAACTGTTTTGATGATGCAGAGTTGTTGATTCTGCTCTTCACAAGTCCTCAATGTCAGCCCTAGATATGGAAACACCATGTCCCTAGTATAACATAAGGGTGTATCCACTAGGATAACATAAGGGTGTATCCACTAGTATAACATAAGGGTGTATCCACTAGGATAACATAAGGGTGTATCCACTAGTATAACATAAGTGTGTATCCACTAGTGTGGTCCTCTGTAGCTCAATTGGTAGAGCATGGCGCTTGTAACGCCAGGGTAGTGGGTTCGATCCCCGGGACCACCCATATGTAAAAATGTACGCACACATGACTAAGTCGCTTTGGATAAAAGCGTCTGCTAAATGGCGTATTATTATTATTATTATTATAACAATGGTGTATCCACTAGTATAACATAATGGTGTATCCACTAGTATAACATAAGGGTGTATCCACTAGTATAACATAATGGTGTATCCACTAGTATAACATAAGGGGTATCCACTAGTATAACATAGATGTATCCACTAGTATCAACATCAGGGGTGTATCCACTAGTATAACATAATGGTGTATCCACTAGTATAACATATGGGTATCCACTAGTATAACATAAGGGTGTATCCACTAGTATAACATAAGGGTGTATCCACTAGGATAACATAAGGGTGTATCCACTAGTATAACATAAGGGTGTATCCACTAGTATAATATAAGGGTGTATCCACTAGTATAACATAAGGGTGTTTAACATAAGGGTCTTTGCTGCACTCCACCAATCAGGATCTGCAGAGAAGAATGGGAGAAACTCCCCCAAATACAGGTGTGCCAAGCTTGTAGCGTCATACTCAAGAATACTCAAGGCTGTAATCTCTACCAAAGGTGCTTCAAGAAAGTACTGAGTATAAGGTCTGAATACTTATGTAAATGTAATATCTGTTTTTTTATTTGTAATACATTTGCAAAAATGTCTAAAAACCTGTTTTTGCTTTGTCATTAACAAAACGTAACAAAATGTGGTAAAAGTAAAGGGGTCTGAATACTTTCCGACTGCACTTTTTACATGCACGAAGAAGAGGAGTAGTTGACGGACTGCACCGAGTGGAGTTAGTTACTGTGTTTAAACTTCAGTAACATGTCGTAGCGTTAGAATGATGATTCAGGAGTGTGCTTTATTGCAACGTCAGTGAACCCTACTCCTAATAACTCTGTGAACCTTACCACAGGTTCCAAAGTCTAAACGTGCTGTATTCCAACTTCATTTGGTTCTTTGCAGCATAGCTATTCATATCCACTGTAGATACTAATATATATATACAAAACTATCATTATTATGGAGAAGCTCACCGATGACCTGGTCAAATACAAGGACTATGTTTTTGCGAAGGATTTGGTAACCGCTGAGTACATTGACTCCCTGCAGACCTTTGAGATCCGGGACAGTGACATCTTTCTGGTCACTTACCCTAAGTCAGGTGAGTGACAAATCTACTGGATTGATAAACAGCGTTTGAGATGGTACACACTTATCATACTTGGGGGTACTTGACATGAAAAAGGTTGAGATCCCTGCTCTGTTTAGGTCATCAATGAGGAGAGAAACCTGTCACAGCTAGAGAGAATAAAAACAGCCTTTTAGAAAGTTAAAGGCACAATCCGGGATTGGAACATCCATCTTTGGAATTTTAAATGAGTGATATCTATTGATTCTTGAAAAATATAACTTCAATCCTCCCGAGTGGCGCAGCGGTCTAAGGCACTGCAGTGCTTGAGGCGTCACTACAGGGCTCGATCCCGGCTTGTCGCAGCCGCCGTAACCGGGAGACCCATGAGGCGAACGCACAATTGGCCCAGCGTCGTCCGGGATGAGGGAGGGTTTGGCCGGCCGGGATGTCCCTGTCCCATCGCGCTCGCGTCTGTGCGGGCCGGGCGCATGCAGGTTGTACGGTGTGTTCTTCGGACACACTGGTGCGCTGGCTTCCGGGTTAAGCAGTGTGTCAAGAAGCAGTGCGGGGTTGGCAGGGTCGTGTTTCGGAGGACGCATGGCTCTCGACCTTCGCCTCTCCCAGTCCAGTACGGGAGTTGCAGCGATGGGACAAGACTGTAACTACCAATTGGGGAATATAACTTATACATTTCTCATGAGACATGACAAGTTCAACTGTCTTAATGCTTGTTTTACTCCAGCCCCTTCAGCTCTGGCAGGGGGACTGCTTCGTTGTTTTTTTCGAATCCCTTTAACCATGTCGCTCCCAAGAGCTCTATGACCCTGACACCTTTCATGATGCTGACCTGTAGGAACGATCTGGGCACAGCAGATCATCACTCTATCTGTGAGTCAGAGATGGGTGATGTCTATCCCAACAACTTGGAGATGATGCCATGGCTGGAGTATATGGAAAAAACGCCTGACTATTCCTTAGCCCCAACCTGCGGCTATTCGCTCCCCACCTCACCCCGTACTCATGCCCCAGGCCTGAGGAACAAGAAGGGGGCAAAGGTAGGCAGAGGAGGGGGAAGATGGAGGCCCTACTGTATGGTTTGCATCCCAAATGTCACCCTTTTCTCTATACAGTGCACTACTTTTGACCAGAGCCCACAGGGCTGTAAATGTCTCTCTTGTTCTCAGATGATCTATGTGATGCTGGAACCCAAAGGACAACGTGATTTCCTACTATCACTGGTGTATTAACTGGGCCATGTTTGAGACCCCAAAGAGCTTCGAGGACTTTCTGGACCAGTGGTTAGCAGGGAATGGTAGAGTAAAGACATCATTCATATAACACCATGGTTAGGGTCCCAAATGGCACCATATTCCTTCTCTACATAGTGCACTAATTTTCCTAGGGGCCGATAGGGCTCTGGTCAAAAGTAGTGACCTATATAGAATAGGGTGCCATTTGGGGACGCAAACAGCCTGTTATAACCCTGACAGGCTACGTCCTAAACGTCACCCTATTCACTATATAGTATAGTGCACTACTTTTGACCAACCCATGAATACTGTAATGACCTTGGTGACGCAGCCTGTTATGACCATGTTATGGCTCTACAGTTGGCGCTTCGTCCTGGTTTGACCACATCAGAGAGTGGCACAGTAAGAGAGACCAGTACAACATCCTGTTTCCTGACCTATGAGGACATGATCATGGTAAGATATTACAGACTCATCTTACACCTATGACCTCTGACCTCTGCTCTACTGGGTAGCTAGCTAGAGACAACCAACCAGCCTGGCTTGCCTATCCCCAATCTTTTGGTCTAAATTTTCCAATTTTATTAACAAGGATGGACATGAAATGAAGAGGGAGACAGACAGAGGACATAGTGTGTAGAAGTGCTGTGGGGCGGCGTGTGATCCCACACAGGCAGGGGGATTGCATATGTGCCGAGGGCAGTTGGACTTCACCACTTGACCAACCTCAGGCACAGGGGTTTCCATCTTTAATGGACATGTTCCTCCCTTTCTCAGGATCTGAAGACAGCCGTGCTGAAGATCTGCCGCTTCCTTGAGCGGGACCTGACTGAAGCAGACATCAACAAGATAGTGGAAAAAGCCACGTTCAAAAACATGAAACACGGACAGCAAGGCCAACTACGAGTTCATACCAGAGGACATTCTCAAAAAGGGGGCAGTTCCTACGCAAAGGTCAGAGCCTGTATTACAGGAGCGTCTCTATACCAGTGTTGATCTAGGATCAGTTGTGCCTTTTTAGATCATAATAAATGAGATCACATGGACATGGGGGACCTGATCCTCAGATCAGTACTCCTGCTCTGAGATGCTTCGTGAATATGGGCCTGAGATTGGGGAAAAAAAAACTGTTTGTAAATAAACTGCATATAAACCATTTATAATGCTCTTACTCTGAATAATGACGTGTTGGTTGTGCTGTGACAGGTAAAATCGGGGAGTGGAAGAACATGTTCACGGTGGCCCAGAGTAGAGGTTTGACCAGGTCTATGAGGAGCGGATGAAGGACGTGACTCTGAAGTTCATCTGGGACATGGATCAACAATCAGAGTGATGGAAAGGTGGAGCCTGCAGCTCTGCCGCCACAAACTACCCAGTGGACACTAAGCCATGAACATTCATGTCAATTATCTGTTGAATGTACCAAAACTTGATATCCATTACAGACAAAGGTCTCTTCTTCTTCGATGAGGGTTAACTGCGGTTGGCATCCAATTTGTTGCATACGCCACCTACAGATGGAGTATAGCCTAATCGTTTTCTTGAAAATAAAATTCAAAATAATTACTAATAATTAACCCCACCCTTCTCCACTATTTTAATATATTCACTCCTACCTCATGGCCCTCAACCTGAAATGATGGGACATCACCACTTAACACTCCCTGTAACTCTTCTGCTGTCAAGTCTGGCACACCCAAGTCTCTGCAGCTGCCACCACAACTCACGTTCCATCCCTGCAGTACAATGAATAACCATTGCTATGAATGCTAAAAATCCAATCTTACTGGAAACATATATCACTTTCTTGCCTATCCCTCTGTACTGGTACATATCTCCTACTCTCACCACTCCCCTCCTCCCTTGACCCCCTCTTCCTCTACTTTTCTTCACTGCCTCCGCATATTAAAGTCTCTTCCTGGTGCACGCTTGCATTTAAAAGGTAACTACACCCCACAATCTAAATGTCTTCCATTTTTCCCAGACCTCAAAAATGCTCTCCTGATAGGGTTTAAACATTGTTGTGGACATAGGAACATCCAATTGTGCTGTTTTGCTATTAAAAATGTGTACTTTTGAGAGCTAAAACCTGCAAAAACAGGGGACAAACGGTCAACGGGGGAAATCTAAAAAGGAGAAAAAGGGAACTTGGGGAAAAAACGGAATCAGGCAAACCATCGAAGGGATTTTTTTAGTGCCCTAATGTACTAATAATAATAATATGCCATTTAGCAGACGCTTTTATCCAAAGCGACTTACAGTTATGTGTGCATAAATTTTTACTTATGGGTGGTCCCGGGGATCGAACCCACTACCCTGGCGTTACAAGCGCCATGCTCTACCAATTGAGCTACAGAGGACCACTACTACAGACATTGACAGTCTCCTAGACTGCTCCTAGAGGTCATATCCTATGTTGACTTATGACAAGTTCATGGACTAGGGCCTTATAAAATAGGCGTTATGGACTGAATCACTGGAATCCAGACATTAAACCGAAATTCAACAATATTCCAAAAATGTATTGAACTTAGTAGGAAATCAACTAAATCTATTCAACTTGTTAGAAAACGCATTCATTTGCCTAAGTGAATCATAAGACATGAACAAAATCTATCAGTGATTCGTATTTCCATGCAACTTAATGAACCGACTAAAAACAAAGGCTGAATGTACTGCCTATATTTTGAGGGAAACACTATTATTTAATTTGATCAGGACAGGGCAGGGCAGCACATACAAACTGCATTTAGTCCAATAAAAATACATGATATTATTAGGTGATAAATAAAAGGCAGTTGCTCCATGACACAAGAGTACGCTCTAGTGCAACAAAAGCTTACAGCACCTGGTATTCCCAGACGGTCTCCCATCCACGTACTAACCAGGCCCGACCCTTCTTAGAGTACGCGACACCTTTACTTTATATAGTGTACCAAGAGTTGTTCCCTTGCTTACGGCCATACCAGCCTGAATACGCCCCTTCGGTAATTGAGGAAATGGTTACATTCACGTTGGTATTGGAGGAGGAGGAGAGGGAATTGTTTGCTGCGTTTTGAAATCAATCTTTTGTTTGGTGAATTATTTGGAATCAAATTTGTCTCTTTGATTTATTAGCAGAGTTGTTTCTCCCCTAGCAGCTTTTGCTGTTGGGGGAAAGACAGAAAGGAAAAAGAAAGAACGATATATTTAGTTAATTGGACGGATTACAATGGCTACAATGACCAACGCGAGGGAACAGACAAAGAGTACTGGACATGGAGAAAATGTTCCTGGTGCATCATCGAGGGAAGAGTCCTATGACAAGTCTTGTACGGTGGCGGTGGAAATCACTGGGGGAAAAAAACTAACGATGATGGAATTGCTGAGAGGGATAAAGGAGGCCTTTGGAACGGTGACAGGGTGCAGATTGAAAGGTGATCAGAAGTACGGATAACGATGTGAATGTCCATGGGAAGGAGAGATTAATGGATGGTCTGAAGATCAAATCGTGTACGGTAATGGCGAGGGACATTTCAGCGGATGAGCTGGTGGTGTCTCTTCATGAATTTACCAGTGTATATTAGTGACGATGCTGTCGCTGGCAAACTTGGAAGGATGCGGTGTGACGGCGGTTTCTGTGATTAAGAGGAGGTTATGGCCAGGAACAGAGATCGCTGATGGTACAAGATTCTGCAAAGTCCGGTTTACAGACGTGGTGCGCTCACTACCATATTCTACCAAGTTCGAGACTTGGAGGGGACTGAGTACTTTCGGGGGATACACGACAGACAAGTTAAAGTGTGTCGAATTTGTATTCAGTCTGGACACGTAGTACGGGACTGTCCTGATTTTCTATGTCGCGATGTGGAGTACGAGGGCACTATGCGAGAGAGAGAAGCGCGAGAGAGAGCGTCGAGAGAGAGCGCGTCGAGAGAGAGAGGAGAGACCATGTAATGGATGTGGGGAGAGAGGAATGCGCTGTACGTGTAATGGGCCAACAGATGGTGAAGACATGGAACAACAGGAGGAGGAGATGGAAGAAGAGAGTGTGGAGGAGGGGGGAACGCGATGGAGGACAGGGAAAAGGAGGCAAGGATGGTGAAGGAGGAGGAGATGGTGAATCTACTGGGGCGGATGGGGATGGAATAGAGGGCGAGCATGGACGTAGAATTCTTAAAATGGATACTTCACAGATGGAAAGGAGCCTGAGGGTGGAGGAGGAGGGGGAGCAGAACACGGAAACATCTGAAGGTGAGGGAGAAGAGGCTCATGGAAGGGGTTATACCTGACACTACTCCTGAAAGTATGGATGTGAAGAGGAAGGACTGAGGGTGAAGTGTCCTCGGGTGAAGTCCAAAGGGTGAGGAAAGAAGCAAAGGAAAGGAGGCAGGGCAAGATCAAGAAGAAGAAAAAAAATAAAGACTGGGTCTTGATGATGGAAACAATCAACATAATACTTTAAATTATGATGAGTGTTATATCTGCTAATATTGATGGATTAAGAAATATGGAAAAGTGGAACAGACAGTGAGTCTGCTACAGGCTGATATGTCATGCCTCCAAGAGACACACTGGACTGATAGTATGATGGATGGAGTAAGAATGAGATGGATGGATTTGATTTATTATAATAATGGTGGGGGAGAGGAAGTGTGGGGTTGCTATATTAATTAAGAGGGAAAGTGTGCAGAATATTAGGCAAGTGTATCGGATGAAGAGGGTAGACTTTTGAGTGTTACATTTGAATTTCTAAAATGTGCAATACACTTTATTGAATGTTTATGCACCTAATAGATGATACTGACCGAGCTGTATTTTTTTAAGGCACTTGAGAAACATGTGTGGGTAAATGTATATTGGTTGGGGATTTTAACGTTAAATTGACTAAACTGGACATGTCAAGGAGTACTTTGTTGCGCTCTGACATGTCAAGGCGAGTATTGTTGGGGATAATTTAGGATCATTGTGTGAGTGATGTTTGGAGGGGAATGCATCCAGGTCAGAGAGTTTTTTTTTCAAGGAGGCAGGTAGTTTTAAAGGGTCTCAGGCAAAGCCGCATAGATTATTGTTTAGTGGTTGAAAAATGTTGTGCAATATGTACACACAAGATTAGGTATGATTTTGTATGAAGTGACTCAGTGCCTCTCTTGGGTTCATGCTGGGTCCTAGTGTGCCTTCTAGAGGGGGTGGAGTATGGTGTTTGAATGCTGAGCTATTAAAAAGGAAAATATATTGATATTGTCACACCCTGGCTCTGGGGACTCTAATATGTTGAGCCAGGGTGTGTAGAGTCTATGTGTTTTTGGTCTATGTTCTCATTCTAGTCAGTTGTGTTTCTATGTTGGCTGGTGTGGTTCTCAATCAGAGGCAACGTGAATCAGCTGTAGCTTGTTGTCTCTGATTGGGAACCAGACTTAGTCAGCCTGTTTCCCACAGTGTATTGTAGGATCTTGTTCCGTGTTGGTTTATGTTTGTTAACCAAGGACTTCACGTTATCGTTTGTTGTTTTGTTCGTGTAATCAGTTAATAAATAAGTATGTTTGCAAATAACGCTGCGCGTTGGTTCTCCTCCTTCGACGATCGTGACAGATATGATTTCTGATTGTATTAATAGAGAAATATTGAGTGATTTTAAACGTCTTAATACTGCATTGTGGTGGGAGGGTCTAAAAGAGAAGATTAGAGGGTTGAGTATTAACTGTGCAAGACGGAGGAATTTTCATTAAAGAGGAGAGGATAGCTTTGAATAAAATACTTGAAATGGAGCTGGAAAAAGTTGATAGGTGGAGGGTTATGATATTGCAGGGTTTTATGGAAGCTCAGGCTGCGTACATACAGTGGGGGGAAAAAGTATTTAGTCAGCCACCAATTGTGCAAGTTCTCCCACTTAAATAGATGAGAGGCCTGTAATTTTCATCATAGGTACTTGTCAACTATGACAGACAAATTGAGAAGAAAAAAAATCCAGAAAATCACATTGTAGGATTTTTTATGAATTTATTTGCAAATTATGGTGGAAAATAAGTATTTGGTCACCTACAAACAAGCAAGATTTCTGGCTCTCACAGACCTGTAACTTCTTCTTTAAGAGGCTCCTCTGTCCTCCACTCGTTACCTGTACTAATGGCACCTGTTTGAACTTGTTATCAGTATAAAAGAGACACCTGTCCACAACCTCAAACAGTCACACTCCAAACTCCACTATGGCCAAGACCAAAGAGCTGTCAAAGGACACCAGAAACAAAATTGTAGACCTGCACCAGGCTGGGAAGACTGAATCTGCAAAGGTAAGCAGCTTGGTTTGAAGAAATCAACTGTGGGAGCAATTATTAGGAAGACATGCAAGACCACTGACCTCCTTCCATCAGCAAGGGCATTGAAGATGAAACGTGGCTGGGTCTTTCAGCATGACAATGATCCCAAACACACCGCCGGCAACGAAGGAGGGCACGTAAGAAGCATTTCAAGTTTATGGAGTGGCCTAGCCAGTCTCCAGATCTCAACCCCATAGAAAATCTTTGGAGGGAGTTGAAAGTCCGTGTTGCCCAGCGACAGCCCCAAAACATCACTGCTCTAGAGGAGATCTGCATGGAGGAATGGGCCAAAATACCAGCAACAGTGTGTGAAAACCTTGTAAAGACTTACAGAAAACATTTGACCTGTGTCATTGCCAACAAACGGTATATAACAAAAGTATTGAGAAACTTTGTTATTGACCAAATACTTATTTTCCACCATAATTTGCAATAAATTCATAAAAAATCCTACAATGTGATTTTCTGGATTTTTTTCTTCTCATTTTGTCTGTCATAGTTGACGTGTACCTATGATGAAAATTACAGGCCTCTCATCTTTTTTAAGTGGGAAACTTGCACAATTGGTGGCTGACTAAATACTTTTTTCCCCCACTGTATATTGTATGTCGGTTGAGCTCTGGTGGCTCTCCTAATAAAGCAGACGTCCAGATCCGAGGCGTTTATTCCAGGTGGTGGAGTCAGCATTGTGCAGCAATATGCAGATGACACTACAATCACTGTTAGAGATGTTGAAAGTGTAAATAGAGTGATGGAGTGTTTTGAGCTCTTTGGGAAAGCATCGGGTGCTAAGATAAATGTAGAAAAGACTGAGGTCTTGTATATGGGGCTAGTGAATGATAATGAGTGTAGATATAATTTTAAAAGAGCTAATGGCTATATTAAAGCGCTGGGAGTTATTTTGGGCATTGATGAAAAGGAGGCATGTGATAGGACTTGGACAGGTGGATTAAATAAAATCAAAACAAACTTTGGCATTTTGGAGATGGAGGAATTTAAAATTGAAAGGAAAAGTAGTGGTAACAAATTCTTTACTGATATCTAAATGTTTGTGTGTCATGGGTGTGCTTCAGATGCCTGAGTGGGTTTTAAAAATAACTTAATTTGGTTGTTTCTAACTTCTTGTGGGATGGCAAAGGGGCTAGAATATCTAGGGTATAAAGATGGGGGGTCTAAAATTAGTGGACATAGACGTGAAAAGAAAAGCATTAAGAATTAAAATTATGCAGAAGTATTTATATGGGGAGGAAGGATATGGGTGGAAGAGGTTTTTAGGAAGTATTTGTATGATTATGGTGGATGTGAAGAGAGTGGGCTATTAACGATACGGAAAAAGCCTATGGATGAACAAGTTCCTCTGTTTTATCAGGAAGTGTTATGTGCATTGGGGAGAATTTCTTCCCGTGTTCAGTATGTGTGTGAGCATAAGGATATAGTACTGAATCAACCTGTGTTTTTAAATCCCAAAATTATAGTTCAATGATAAAGTCTTGTATAATCCCCCTTTTTATGAGGGCTGGTCTGAGACTTATTAAAGACTTTGATATATGAAGTTATTCCTGGGTTTCTAAGAGACCAGGCCATTTATGACACTGTGAATGATACAGTATGGAAAGGTACTACATTGAATGGATTTGAACGTGTGAAAAGTAGCATTCCAGCAGAATGGTTTTCTGTCATAAATGGAGATGAAATTAGGGAAGATTTATATGTATTACCGAATTTATACATTGAGAATGGGGATAAATGGAAAACATTGTCTAGTGTCAGAACAAATGGTTTTTATAAAAGATGACTGGTTACTGACAGGCCTGCTGCTGAGAAGATGTGGGTAAAACTGTTTCCGAAGTTGGATGTAAAAGTATTATGGAAAAATGTATACTTACATGGAAATAAATTAGAATGTGAAAACAACGATTTTAAAATAAGACATAAATCGGATATTCACAAAAGTAGTGCTGCATCAAATTAATAAAGAAATAAAAAGAGAATGTGATATATGTGGTAAGGTACCGGAAAATGTATTACACTTATTTGTAGAATGTGAGGAATTAAAAGATTTGTTTTGTAAAGTAAAGGAAATGATATGTAAAAACTGGGGGAGTGGTATGTTGGAAAAGCATGCGTGGGAGGAATTGGTTTTATTTGGAGTGCGTGAAGAATGTAAAGGGGTTAATGTGAGGTTGTTGAATGTTGTATTGAGCTTTGTTACGTATGCTATTTTTTGTGGGAGGAATTATGCTTATTTTGAAGGGAGGAGGGTAAGGGTGTGGGGTATTTTTGTAGCGTTGTTTAAGAAGCACATCTATATGTTTTATAGTTATGGAATGGAAGATTTTGATGAACATTTTGTTGAGGGGAGTGGGTTGATTGCAAGGGTGGATGGAGGAATTACTTATAATTTTTGAAAGCACTATATTTCAATATTTTATTTTTATTTGATAGGGGGTTGCTTTTAATCTGCCTATTTTGGGGGCAATTTATGTCTTAGTCATGTCTGTTTTTATCTATACTAGTTTTTGTGTATTTTTATTTATTTGATTTGATAGGGGGTGAATTGTTCACCTGCCTATGGTAGATTTGTTTATTGTGTATTGTTCATTGTATATAATACTGTAAATATTTTAATTTAAGTGTTTTTGATAAATAAAGAAAAAAATAAAAATACGTCCGATCTCGGAAGCAAAGCAGGGTCGGTCCTGGTTAGTACTTGGATGGGGAGGCTGCCTGGGAATACCAGGTGTTGTATGCTTTTTGTTCCACTAGAGCGTACTCTTGTGTCATAAAGCAACTGCCTTTTATTCATCACCCTAATAATATTATGTATTTTTATTGGACTAAATGCAGTTTATGTGCTGCCCTGCCCTGATCAAATTAAATAATAGACAGTGCATTTCCCTCAAAATATAGGCAGTACATTCAGCCTTTGTATAGGCAGTGTACCAAGAATTGTTCCCTCGCTTACGGCCATACCAGCCTGAATACGCGCTTCCGGTGAGGAGAGTAAGACAGGTGCAGGTGATTAAGCTGTAAGTGAGTGTTTGCTCGAGAGCTATTTGCTTGATTTTCTTAGTTTATTGACGGACAATTGTTTGATTTTGAATTCAAATAAGTTTAAGGTTAGTGAGTTTTTCCCCCCCTTGCAGTTCTGCTGCTTGGGGGTGAGTTTTTTTTAGACTTTTTTTCCTGATTGCTTAATGACAGACAACATGGCAACGAATAATGGAACGGATAAAGACAAAGGCAATGATTAAGAACACGAAGATAATGGCGAGAGACATGATGGCAAACGAACTCATCGTCTCGATTATGAATTTGCCAGTTTATATCGAGGACGGAGCTATACTGGGAAAACTGCAGAGCTGGGGTGTAGCTGCCATCTCGGAAATCAGAAGGAGAGTCTCGCCGGGGACGGAAATCGTGGATGGGACGAGATACTGTAAGGTAAAGTTCACGGACACCGTGCAGTCCTTGCCGTATTCCACTAAGTTCGAGACAATGGAGGGTGGTGAATATTTCAGGGTGATTCATGACAAGCAGGTTAGGGTATGCCGCCTGTGTATTCAACCTGGACATATTTTCAAGGACTGCCCTGACTTTAGGTGTTTTAAGTGCGGAAACCAGGGACACTATGCGAGGGAATGTGCTGGAGCGAGAGATAGGGCAGTTTGCGCAGGATGTCGGAAGAGAACCGATGAGTGCAACTGTGGAGAGGTTGTAAATGAGGAGGAGAGCCAGGACCTCTTCATGGAAGCTGATGTATCACCGAGAGGAGAAGAAGAGGATGGGAAAGAGGACGTGGAGGAAGGTGGAGAGATGGAGAAAGAAAGAGGGGAGAAGATAGAGCAAAAGGTAGACGAAATAGGGAGCAGCTTGGACTCAGAGATGAGAAGGAGTTTCCAGGAGGAGGGGGGGAGTGGGCTGGGTGGAGGCACAGATTTTTTGGGAAAGCTCAGGCCTTGCGAGCACCTCGGGGGGTGAAGATATGGAGGGGAGTTTGATTTTGACGACAATACCAGAGACGGAGAGATACGGGGAGCACAACGGATGTGGGAGTAAAGAATTTGAGTTGGTTGGACGAAATGGACTTGGAGGAGATATCTGATACGGACGAAGGGGTAAAGATAGTTTTTCTAAGGGAAAGATACAGGAAGAGGAAAGCGAGGGGGGGAAGAAGGAAAGAAACAGGACAAAAAGTATGTGGATATCCTATGTCTACAAGAGACGCATTGGGACAATGATTGTGTATTGAAAGTAAAACAAATATGGAGGGATTTTATCTTTGTTAATAATGGTAGAGGGAATTCTAGTGGGGTTGCTATTCTAGTGAGAAAGGATGTGGTGGACAAAGTGGATGTACATGATGATAATAATGGGAGGGTTTTAGTTTTAGATTTTGAGTATATGGATATGAAGTTTAGAATTATAAATGTGTATGCGCCAAATAACGAAATAGAGCGCAAGGTTTTATTTGTTGAAGTGGTGTCACGCCCTGGCTCTGGGGACACTGTTATGTTGAGCCAGGGTGTGTAGATAATGTGTTTTTGTTTCTATGGGTGCTATTTCTATGTTGGCCAGAGTGGCTCCCAATCAGAGGCAACGAGTGTCAGGTGTTGCTGGTCGTCTCTGATTGGGAGCCATATTTATACAGTCTGTTTTTCATTGGTGTTTGTGGGATTTTGTTTCTAGTCTGTTTATGGTAGACCGTGAACTGTCACGTATCGTTTGTTGTTTTGATCGTATCTCGTAATAAAGAGTATGTTTGCCTGCAACGCTGCGCCTTGGTCCTCATCTATTCCTGACGATCGTGACAAGTGGGACGATGGAGTGTGGGAAATTGCATCGTGGTGGGGGATTTTAATGTGAAATTGGACAGATTAGATATGACAAGGGGAGCTGCTTTTAGGAGAATTGATGCATCTAGAGGGGTTTTAAAGAAAATGATGTTTGAGAAAAAACTTATTGACATATGGAGAGATGACAATCCCAATAAACGAGAATTTTCTAGAAGGCAGGTGGTTTTAGGGGAATTAAAACAAACTAGAATATATTTGATTTTAGTTAAAGGTTTAAGGGATTTTATGAAAGATGTTAAGTATGTTTTTACAACGTTCAGTGATCATGCATGTTTAATTTTCTCGGTGGGTTTAGACAAGGAAAGAATAGGAGGTGGTACGTGGTGTATGAATGCGAGTTATTTGGGGGATGAGGATTATTGTAAACAACTTAAATCTTTGATAACATGTGAAATGGAGGATAAGCAGCAATGGGGCTTTAACTGATTATTTAACTCTGGAGAGATCTGTGAGACAGGGATGTCCTTTATTTGCTTTATTGTATGTTTTATCAGCTGAACCTTTAGCGGCTTTTCTTAAGAAGGATAAATTTATTAATTGCGTACAGACACCACAGGGGGATTTAGTTTGATTCACCAATATGCAGATGACACAACTATAACAGTTAGAGATGAGGACAGTGGAAAAAAGGGTAATAGAAGGTTTTAAAGTATATGGAAGAGCATCAGGAGCTAAAGTTAATATAGAAAAGTCTGTTGTAATGTATATTGGGAAGGTAATGAGGGGAATTTTCCTTTTAAAGAGTTCAAATAATATTTGAAGGTGTAAAAGAAAAAGAAGCTAGGGATTTGACATGGAGTGGGGGTGATAAATAATGTCAGGAAGGTTGTAAATATGTGGAAGGGGAGGTTGTTAAAATTAAAAAAAGGGGAAGGTTATTGTTATAAATTCTTTACTGATGTCAATTTGTATTCACGTCATGAATGTCTTAGATTTGCCAGAATGGGTTTTAACTGAAATGAATAAGATTTTAGTTGAATTTTTATGGGATGGGAAGGGGGCGAAAATCGCTTTTAAAACATTGATTGCGGGTTATGAGGAGGGGGATTGAAGTTAGTGGATCTAAGGGTGAGGAAAATAGAGATAAGAGTGAAAATGGTTCGGAAGTATTTATATGGGGAATTAGATTACGGGTGGAAAAAGTTTTTTGCAGAGTATTTGCAGGAGGTTGGGAGGATAGGGGATAATGGTTTATTAATGTGTGTAAAACAAGAAATATACCTTTGTTTTATAAGGACGTTTTCGAGGCTTGGGGGCAGGTTTTACCACAAATTTCTTATGAATGTAACATTTTGTAAAATATTTTAAGTTAGCCAATCTTTTTTAATCCAAAGATCAAATTTGATCATACAATGTTGTATTGTAAATATTTTATGAGAGCTGGGATGAGACAGATTGGTGATATTATATATGAGGTCAGGCCGGGGTTTCTACCGGTACAAGCTATTTATGACAATGTTGTTGAGGTCGATGATGAAATAAGCAAAACTACAGTAGAAAATATGTATAAGAGCATTTTAGGGTGCATTCCGGAGGAGTGGGTTGTTTTAATAAATACAGAGGAGGTTGAGAGCCAGGGGTTTACCGGTTTTATTTTATGAAAATAATGGAGTGAAACGTGATTTGTCAGGCTTGAAAGTTAAAACAGTCTGTAGTAAATGTATTTTAAAAATGATAAAAGTGCCTGCTTCGGAGAAAGTGTGGTCGGAGGTTTTTGTAGATGTATGGGAAATGTGTGAGTGTGGAGGTATTTTTTAAGAGTATGTTGGAGATAAATATAGAGATAATGCATAGATATGGTGGAGGCAACTTTGAAAAACAATGTGTGGGGGAGTACATTTATTAGAATTTCATCAAATGGAAAACTTGTGTTTAATTATTAATTGGATTAGGTGAGTGTTTTAATTGTTAAGTATTTTGCCTGAAAAGGTGAACTTACAAGAGGCAAAAGAGCAAGTACACGATCACCGGGACTAAACTCAGCCTGTCCGTCATATTTCAGTTTCTGTTGAGAACATATTAGTTTTTATTTCGCCAGTTCACCAGCCCTATACAACTTCAGCCTAAAACCAATTACATAGTCAATAAGGTTCCGAGCTGGTTCTTCAGGCAAACAACCAACCTGCAGCACTGCTAAAGGCCCACGCACCTTATGACCAAACACTAAGTCATTTGGGCTAAACCCTGTGCTTTCCTGCACTACTTCATGCGCAGCAAGTAAGCCAAGGTAAGCCGTCCTCCCAATCTGCAGACAGTTCTGTACAATATGCACGAAGCAAGGATTTTAAAGTTTGATGAAAACGTTCCAAAGCTCCCTGGCTCTCGGCATGGAACACAGTAGACTTGTTGTGTTTAACTTTAAGCTGTTTGAGAACCTGAGCAAATCAATGGGAGGTAAAGTTAGACCCCTGATCTGACTGGATGATTTTTGGAATCCCAAATATTGAAATAAATTGAGTTAACGCTTTAACTACTGATTTTGAAGTTACGGTACGCAAGGAAAAAGCTGCCGGATATCTAGTTGCTTGACACATAAGTTAATAACTAGCTATGACCTGACTTGGACCGTGGTAAAGGCCCAACACAATCAATAATAAGATGCTCAAAAGGTTGACCTACGGCTGGTATTGGATACAAAGGTGCTGGCTTTAAAACCTGGTTTGGCTTGCTTGTGCGCTGACACGTATCACAAGTTTCAATAAACTGAGCTACATCCCGCTTTAAACGTGGCCAGAAAAAATTACGGAGTATACCATTATAAGTTTTACGAACACCCATATGACCTGCCACATCATCGTGTGATGTTTGCAACACTTTATTTCGCAAAGTAGTAGGCACAACTATTTGAAAGACTGGTTCTCCTAGACCCTGATCATAGTGTGGAACCCATTTCCTGACCAACAGCCCATCAAGAAGAAAATAACACTGAGCACTATTCCTCACCACTGAATCAGGAACAACTTTATCAAACAGATCAGCCAAGGTAGTGTCGGCCTTTTGCTCAGCTATCAATGAATCTCTAGAACTAGTCAACTGTTCTGTCTGGAGTTTGACTGGCAACTCAAGACATTCTGGCTTACTCTCAACATTATTATGAGAGGCAGCGCGGGTAACAGCACAAACTGGACATACCTTAGGAGACACACAGTTGAGATCTGGAGATATCCTTGCTGGGGACACTGAAGGTTGCTTCATAAAGATGTTTAAATTTGCCATCTGCCCACATCTTACTACCCGCCAAGTCATTCCCCAAAATCATGTGTACTCCCTCTACTGGCAACTGGGGTCTAACCCCAACATCTACATCACCCTCTACCAGACCACATTTTAGGGTAACTTCATGTAAAGGAGAGTGGAATTAAACCCACACCACGTACCATTACACATCTGCCAGCATCAGACTCCTTAGAGAACGGCAACACAGATTCCAAAATAAAAATAATCTAAAAGCTCCAGTGTCTCTTAAGATCTTGATTGAAACATTTTGGTTGCCGTCTACCAGGGACACTACACCATCTGAAATAAAGGCTGAAAAATCACCGTGGGAAGACTGAGAATCAAACTCAACTAGTGGCTGAAAAAACTGGTAGTCAGAGGCTGTAACAGGAGCTGCCATTACAGCAGGTCTAACTTGACCCGACTTTTTTTGATTTAAGGAGAGGACAATCTTTTTCCAATGTCCTTCAATTAAACAGTAGCGACAGGTATTAGCATTAACCAGTGCTTTAAGTCCTCCAGACCCAAACTTCTGCTGAGGCCTTTGAAAAAGAAGCTCCAAAATAAGGTGACCTACTATTCCTAGAAGGGAAGTTATTTTTATGGTACATGTCACTGTTTGACTCAAATGGCTTTTATGTGTTAGCCTGTACTCATCTGCAAGGACTACTGCATCACCTGGAGACTTAACTTTACGTTCATTCGTGTATGTAGCAACCTGGTCAGACAGAATTTTTGAACTGTTCTAACACAATCAAATTAGACAGACCCTCAAAAGTACTAACTTCAGAAGCTGTACACCAACAATTAAATGCAGAAGTCAAATCACAAACAAACTCAGAATAGGTTTGTGAATCTAACTTTTCCTGTAACGAAAACGTTGACGATATGCCTCTGGCACAAGCTCGTAGACCTTCAGAACTGCTGATTTAACTTTATCATACACTTTACTGTCAGCTACACTCAGTGCTACAAAAGCCTCACGCGCTTTACCTGTAAGTACACATTGCAACAACATAGTCATGTCCAAATCTGACCAAGCTCCAGCTTCCGCAATACGCTCAAATAAAGCAAAGTATGTGTCTGGATCTGACTCGTCAAATTTAGGCAACAAACAAAGATTCCGTGAAACGTCAAACTGTGGTAGTCCCTCTGGTCTATTAGCATTTCTCCAACTGCATTTGCAACAGCTCCCTCTGCTGCTCAAAAGTTAACGAAGGACTAGACTGAAAACTTGTACCCTCACTACTAGCAGATTGACAAAGAAAAAACACCCATTTCCATAAGACCCTGCTTTAATTTAGCTTTAACAGTCTCTTTAATTTTTTTTATCAACAATCTCAATCTGATAATGTTCAGCAATTTCAATTAACTGCTCCTTAGTACACAACTCTAAGGCTACCGCTGAAGGAGCTTGAACAAAACCACTCAGAATATAAGACATTTTACTCAACCAATACAACCATTACAAATGCTCCAAAACAAAAACAAATACACAATTCACCAGCTGTCAGTCTGGGTTCAAGGACAAGAGCCACACCCCACTATCCTCCAAAAACAACTAACTAACTGGCCCTAGTCTTCGTGCAGTCACATGTGGTGGGGTTTTATGCACACAAAACCAGTGGAGTGGAAAAGACAACCAGAAACTGGCAGCCCCCTCCATAACCACGGAGGTGCTCCCGAGCCGACGTAAGGGAAAAGGGAAAGGGAAGCTCTACCCACGTTCACTGCCACCTAAAACAAAAACCCCACGAGCCTCCTACTGACACTCGCTGATAAACCTGAACAGGAGAGGACTCCCACTTGAACAACAACCCAGAAAAACCCAGAGTGAATTGCTACCCAAATTTAACTACCAAATTAACTAAACCAAAAGAACACATGGCTCTCAACGCTCTCTCCAACAATATTGGCCCAACCAAAACATCCCCTCAAACAAAACATTTGGCAATCTGAACTAAACTAACCCAAATTAACTATAAAACAAGTCAAATAAGCCAAATTACAAATAAACAAACGTATCAATAATAAAGCAAAGGCAATCTAGACAAAACTAAACCAACTATGACAAAATGTTAAAGTAAACTAAAACACTAAAGTAAGACTACAGTATAATTAACTTTAACTTACAGACAAGCCCCCACTTGCCACAGGCCGGCTCATAGCCTGTGGCAAAAATGAGGGGACGTGAACAACAGGTATAGGCCAATCAAAAGGTTCTTTATTGTAAACCAAAAACAGTTAACTTTAAACAAATAAAAAGGCATGAGGTGTGGAAATGTCATGGTGTAGGTAAGATGCATGAATATGTGTGTGTGTGAACATGACTGAGTGGAAACTAAGTAAACCTACAAAGGAACAAACAAACAAACAGGATCATACCTGGAGGAGCAGGGAGAGAGGGGGGTTAGTGAAGCAGTTTTAAATACCCTGAGCCCAGGTGGCTCCAATCACACCAACTCCAATCACTAACGACCCTCCTCTGCCTGCAGGAGGAACCGCCCCTGCACTGCAGAGGGGCCGTGACAACGCTCTAGTGGAACAAAAATCGTAAAGCACCTGGTATTCCCAGGCAGTCTCCCATCCAAGTACTAACCTGGCCCGACCCTGCTTAGCTTCCAAGATCAGAAGAGATCAGGCGTATTCAGGCTGGTATGGACATAAGCGAGGGAACAGCTCTTGGTACACTATATAAAGTAAATGTGTCACGTACTCTGAAAGGGAGACAAACAAGTATCCACTTTGTGACACAGACTGAAGAAGCTCAAACCTTGCTTACATTTCCAGCCAACATATTTGAGTCTTGTGGGGGGAAAAAGAGGGCATATCCTATGTTGACTTATGACAAGATCATGGACTAGGGCCCTATAAAATAGGCGTTGCGGACTGAATCACGGAATCCAGACATTAAACCGAAATTTAACAATATTCAAAAATGTATTGAACTTAGTAGGAAATCAACTAAATCTATTCAACTTGTTAGAAAACGCATTCATTTGCCTAAGTGAATCATAAGACATTAACAAAATGTATCAGTGATTCGTATTTCCATGCAACTTAATGAACCGACTAAAAACAAAGGCTGAATGTACTGCCTATATTTTGAGGGAAACGCACTGTATATTATTTCATTTGATCAGGGCAGGGCAGGGCAGCACATAGAAACTGTATTTAGTCCAATAAAAATACATGATATTATTAGGGTGATAAATAAAAGGCAGTTGCTCCATGACACAAGAGTACACTCTAGTGGAGCAAAAAGCTTACAGCACCTGGTATTCAGAGACGGTCTCCCATCCAAGTACTAACCAGCCCTGACCCTGCTTAGCTTCCGAGCTCAGACAAGATCAGGCGTATTCAGACTGGTATATCCTATGTTGACTTAGGACAAGTTCATGGACTAGGGCCCTATAAAATAGGTGTTGCGGACTGAATCACGGAATCCAGACATTAATTACAAAAATGTATTGAACTTAGTAGGAAATCAACTAAATCTATTCAACTTGTTAGAAAACGAATTCATTTTACCTAAGTGAATCATAAGACATGAAATGTAAAAAGACAAAATAAGACAAAATGGTCTAAGGCACTGCATCGCAGTGCTAGCTGTGACACTAGAGATCCTGGTTCGAATCCAGGCTCTGTCGTAGCGGCCACGACCGGGAGACCCATGGGGAGGCGCACAATTGGCCTAGCGTCGTCCAGGGTAGGGGAGGGAATGGCCGGCAGGGATGTAGCTCAGTTGGTAGAGCATGGTGTTTGCAACGCCAGGGTTGTGGGTTTGATTCCCACGGGGCCAGTATGAAAAATACAAAAATTATGTATGCACTCACTAAGAGCGTCTGCTAAATGACTGTAATGTGAGGGTTTTAGGTGCTAAGCCGATGATCAGTCTATACATTTAATGGTAGGTTTATTTGAACAGTGAGAGACAGAATAACAACAACAAAATCCAGGAAAACGCATGTTAAAAATTGATTTGCATTTTAATGAGGGAAATAAGTATTTGACCCCTCTGCAAAACATGACTTAGTACTTGGTGGCAAAACCCTTGTTGGCAATCACAGAGGTCAGACGTTTCTTGTAGTTGGCCACCAGATTTGCACACATCTCAGGAGGGATTTTGTCCCACTCCTCTTTGCAGATCTTCTCCAAGTCATTAAGGTTTCGAGGCTGACGTTTGGCAACTCGAACCTTCAGCTCCCTCCACAGATTTTCTATGGGATTAAGGTCTGGAGACTGGCTAGGCCACTCCAGGACCTTAATGTGCTTCTTCTTGAGCCACTCCTTTGTTGCCTTGGCCATGTGTTTTGGGTCACTGTCATGCTGGAATACCCATCCACGACCCATTTTCAATGCCCTGGCTGAGGGAAGGAGGTTCTCACCCAAGATTTGACGGTACATGGCCCCGTCCATCGTCCCTTTGATGCGGTGAAGTTGTCCTGTCCCCTTAGCAGAAAACACCCCAAAGCATAATGTTTCCACCTCCATGTTTTGACAGTGGGGATGGTGTTCTTGGGGTCATAGGCAGCATTCCTTCTCCTCCAAACACGGCGAGTTGAGTTGATGCCAAAGAGCACTTTCACCCAGTTCACCTCTGAATCATTCAGATGTTCATTGGCAAACTTCAGACGGGCATGTATATGTGCTTTCTTGAGCAGGGGGACCTTGCGGTCGCTGCAGGATTTCAGTCCTTCACGGCGTAGTGTGCTCCTAATCTCAGCTCGTTACCTGTATAAAATACACCTGGGAGCCAGAAATCTTTCTGGTTGAGAGGAGGTCAAATACTTATTTCCCTCATTAAAATGCAAATCAATTTAACATTTTTGACATGCGTTTTTCTTGATTTTGTTGTTGTTATTCTGTCTCTCACTGTTAAAATAAACCTACCATTAAAATTATAGAGGGATCATTTCTTTGTCAGTGGGCAAACGTACAAAATCAGCAGGGGATCAAATACTTTTTTTCCCTCACTGTATGTAAATGTGATATTTCAGTTTTTTTATTTATAATACATTTGCAAAAATGTCTAAAAACCTGTTTTTGCTTTGTCATTATGGGGTATTGTGTGTAGATTGATGTGGGTGGGGGGTGGGGAACAATTTAATCAATTGTAGAATAAGGCTGTAACGTAACAAAATGTGGAAAAAGTCAAGGGGTCTGAATACTTTCCGACTGCACTGTATGTGGGTTCAGTCTGTCTTTTTACATGCACGAAGAAGAGGAGTAGTTGACTGACTGCACCGAGTGGAGTTAGTTACTGTGTTTAAACTTCAGTAACATGTCGTAGCGTTAGAATGATGACTCAGGAGTGTACTTTATTGCAACGTCAGTGAACCCTCCTCCTAATAACTCTGTGAACCTTACCACAGGTTCCAAAGTCTAAACGTGCTGTATTCCAACTTCATTTGGTTCTTTGCAGCATAGCTATTCATATCCACTGTAGATACTAATATATATACAAAACTATCATTATTATGGAGAAGCTCACCGATGACCTGGTCAAGTACAAGGACTATGTTTTTGCGAAGGATTTGGTAACCGCTGAGTACATTGACTCCCTGCAGACCTTTGAGATCCGGGACAGTGACATCTTTCTGGTCACTTACCCTAAGTCAGGTGAGTGACAAATCTACTGGATGGATAAACAGCGTTTGAGATGGTCCAGACACTTATCATACTTGGGGGTACTTGACATGAAAAAGGTTGAGATCCCTGCTCTGTTTAGGTCATCAGTGAGGAGAGAAACCTGCTCTGTTTAGGTCATCAGTGAGGAGAGAAACCTGTCACAGCTAGAGAGTATAAAAACTGCCTTTTAGAAAGTTAAAGGCACAATCCGGGATTGGAACATCCATCTTTGGAATTTGAAATGAGTGATATCCATTGATTCTTGAAAAATATAACTTCAATCCTCCCGAGTGGCGCAGCGGTCTAAGGCACTGCAGCGCTTGAGGCGTCACTACAGGGCTCGATCCCGGGCTGTGTCGCAGCCGGCCGCAACCGGGAGACCCATGAGGCGACGCACAATTGGCCCAGCGTCGTCCGGGTTAAGGGAGGGTTTGGCCGGCCGGGAAGTCCTTGTCCCATCGCGCTCTAGCAAGTGGGTGTTAAGAAGTGCGGTTTGGCGGGTCATGTTTCGGAGGACGCATGGCTCTCGACCTTCGCCTCTCCCGAGTCCGTACGGGAGTTGCAGCGATGGGACAAGACTGTAACTACCAATTGGGGAATATAACTTATACATTTCTCATGAGACATGACATAGTTCAACTGTCTTAATGCTTGTTTTACTCCAGCCCCTTCAGCTCTGGCAGGGGGACTGCTTCGTTGTTTTTTTCGAATCCCCTTTAACCATGTCGCTCCCAAGAGCTCTATGACTGACACCTTTCATGATGCTGACCTGTAGGAACGATCTGGGCACAGCAGATCATCACCTCTATCTGTGAGTCAGAGATGGGTGATGTCTATCCCAACAACTTGGAGATGATGCCATGGCTGGAGTATATGGAAAAACGCCCTGACTATTCCTTACGCCCCAACCTGCGGCTATTCGCCTCCCACCTCACCCCCGTACTCATGCCCCCAGGCCTGAGGAACAAGAAGGCAAAGGTAGGCAGAGGAGGGGAAGATGGAGGCCCTACTGTATGGTTTGCATCCCAAATGTCACCCTTTTCTCTATACAGTGCACTACTTTTGACCAGAGCCCACAGGGCTGTAAATGTCTCTCTTGTTCTCAGATGATCTATGTGATGCGGAACCCAAAGGACAACGTGATTTCCTACTATCACTGGTGTATTAACTGGGCCATGTTTGAGACCCCAAAGAGCTTCGAGGACTTTCTGGACCAGTGGTTAGCAGGGAATGGTAGAGTAAAGACATCATTCATATAACACCATGGTTGGGTCCCAAATGGCACCATATTCCTTCTCTACATAGTGCACTAATTTTCCCCAGGGCCGATAGGGCTCTGGTCAAAAGTAGTGACCTATATAGGGAATAGGGTGCCATTTGGGACGCAAACAGCCTGTTATAACCCTGACAGGCTACGTCCTAAACGTCACCCTATTCACTATATAGTATAGTGCACTACTTTTGACCAACCCATGAATACTGTAATGACCTTGGTGACGCAGCCTGTTATGACCATGTTATGGCCCTACAGTTGGCGCTTCGTCCTGGTTTGACCACATCAGAGAGTGGCACAGTAAGAGAGACCAGTACAACATCCTGTTTCTGACCTATGAGGACATGATCATGGTAAGATATTACAGACTCATCTTACACCTATGACCTCTGATCTCTGCTCTGCTGGGTAGCTAGCTAGAGACAACCAACCAGCCTGGCTTGCCTATCCCCAATCTTTTGGTCTAAATTTTCCAATTTTATTAACAAGGATGGACATGAAATGAAGAGGGAGACAGACAGAGGACATAGTGTGTAGAAGTGCTGTGGGGCCGGCGTGTGATCCCACACAGGCAGGGGATTGCATGTGCACAGAGGGCAGTGGACTTCACCACTTGACCAACCTCAGGCACAGGGGTTCCATCTTTAATGGACATGTTCCTCCTTTCTCAGGATCTGAAGACAGCCGTGCTGAAGATCTGCCGCTTCCTTGAGCGGGACCTGACTGAAGCAGACATCAACAAGATAGTGGAAAAAGCCACGTTCAAAAACATGAAACACGACCGCAAGGCCAACTACGAGTTCATACCAGAGGACATTCTCAAAAAGGGGCAGTTCCTACGCAAAGGTCAGAGCCTGTATTCACACAGCGTCTCTATACCAGTGTTGATCTAGGATCAGTTGTGCCTTTTAGATCATAATAAATGAGATCACATGGACATGGGGGACCTGATCCTAGATCAGTACTCCTGCTCTGAGATGCTTCGTGAATATGGGCCTGAGATTGGGAGAAAAAAAAAATGTTTATAAATATTCTTACTCTGAATAATGACGTGTTGGTTGTGCTGTGACAGGTAAAATCGGGGAGTGGAAGAACATGTTTACAGTGGCCCAGAGTGAGAGGTTTGACCAGGTCTATGAGGAGCGGATGAAGGACGTGACTCTGAAGTTCATCTGGGACATGGATCAACAATCAGAGTGATGGAAAGGTGGAGCCTGCAGCTCTGCCGCCACAAACTACCCAGTGGACACTAAAGCCATGGACATTCATGTCAATTATCTGTTGAATGTACCAAAACTTGATATCCATTACAGACAAAGGTCTCTTCTTCTTCTTCTTCTTCTATGAGGGTTATGTCACGATGAGCGTGGATGTGGTGTGGAATCAAGCGCAGGACAAACAGATACTTATTTCAACCGTCTTTAGTTCAGACACGAAAAAACAAGCCACACGGCTAAACACAAACCGGCAGGCAAGCGAACTTTACGCACACCGGGTACTAGGCAAAGCAAAATGCGCACACGGTGCGGACACTCTCTCTAAAACAAAATACGAGAGATAAATGAGCTAGCATCCCAAGCTGACAAAAAACAATTACACACAACACATGACCAAACCCAAGAGAACTTATAGGACACATAATTAACACTAACAATGAACAGGTGTACAAAACAGACCATACCAAACAAACATCGAAACATAGAACGGTGGCAGCTAGTACTCCGGAGACGACGACCGCCGAAGCCTGCCCGAACAAGGAGGAGGAGCAGCCTCGGCCGAAACCGTGACAGGTTAACTGCGGTTGGCATCCAATTTGTTGCATCACTGCCACCTACTAGATTGGAGTATAGCTCCCTAATCTTTTTCTTGAAAAATAAAAGTCAAAATAATTACTAATAATTAACCCCACCCTTCTCCACTATTTTAATATATTCACTCCTACCTCATGCCCTCAACCTGAAATGATGGGACATCACCACTTAACACTCCCTGTAACTATTCTGCTGTCAAGTCTGGCACACCCAAGTCTCTGCAGCTGCCACCACAACCTGCGTTCCATCCCTGCAGTACAATGAATAACCATTGCTATGAATGCTAAAAATCCAATCTTACTGAAACATATATCACTTTCTTGCCTATCCCTCTGTACTGGTACATATCTCCTACTCTCACCACTCCCCTCCTCCCTTGACTCCTCTTCCTCTACTTTTCTTCACTGCCTCCGCATATTAAAGTTCTCTTCCTGGTGCACGCTTGCATTTAAAAGGTAACTACACCCCAAAATCTAAATGTCTTCCATTTTTCCCAGACCTCAAAAATGCTCTCCTGATAGGGTTTAAACATTGTTGTGGACATAGCAAAACAGCACAATGTCACGGTTCAGACAGACGACAAGAGGACCACAATTGCGTCACACCAGAAAGTTTATTTAAACTTAAGGGAAAAGGGAAGTCGGGAGTGAGTGAAGGCTCCAGGGGTTATCCCGTCCGATGTGCTGGGTCTGTGCCTCCCCCCAGTGGCAGCGATGCGTCCGATGACGCCGGTGGTTGGTGGTCCAGAAGTCCTGGGGGGGGGAGGAAACACAGACACAACGGGGCGGATGAAAACAGGCAGAAGTACAGTTCAAGGGAAATCCAAATACGTTGTAGCAAGGCAGAAGGCTGGTCAGAGTTACCGGGGTCGAAGAGTAGTCAGGAGTCGTAATGGCAGAAAGCAGGTCTGGTTTTCCTGGGGCAGAAGAGTATCCAAGAATCAGGCAGGTCCGGGGTCACAAAACAAGGGTGAGCCAGAAGCGCGAGCACACAGGTTCCGGGTGTGAGCTTTGCAGACGATCTGACAAAGGAGAGCTGAAAGACGGGACTTCAAATACTGGGAGAGGTTAGTGGGTAATGCAGCGCAGCTGGCAGAGTAATTAGAGCCGAGCAGAGCAGGGACAGGTGGAGCTCGTTAGGCTGAGTAGAGAGAGAGAGATGAGCAGGGTGGAAGATAGTGGAAACACATTAAGGTGGTAACCCGGTGGAGTGAGAGGGCTCATGACACACAATTGGATGTTCTATTAAAAAGGTGTACTTTTGAGAGCGAAAACCTGCAAAAACAGGGACAAACGGTAAAATCTAAAAAGGAGAAAAGGGAACTTGGGGGAAAAAACGGAATCAGGCAAACCATCGAAGGGATTTTTTAGTGCCCTAATGTACTATAATAATAATATGCCATTTAGCAGACGCTTTTATCCAAAGCGACTTACAGTTATGTGTGCATTAATTTTTACTTATGGGTGGTCCCGGGGATCGAACCCACTACCCTGGCGTTACAAGCGCCATGCTCTAACAGCTGAGCTACAGAGGACCACTACTACAGTTATTGACAGTCTCCTAGACTGCTCCTAGAGGCCATATCCTATGTTGACTTATGACAAGTTCATGGACTAGGGCCTTATAAAATAGGCGTTGCGGACTGAATCACGGAATCCAGACATTAAACCGAAATTCAACAATATTCCAAAATGTATTGAACTTAGTAGGAAATCAACTAAATCTATTCAACTTGTTAGAAAACGCATTCATTTGCCTAAGTGAATCATAAGACATGAACAAAATGTATCAGTGACTCGTATTTCCATGCAACTTAATGAACCGACTAAAAACAAAGGCTGAATGTACTGCCTATATTTTGAGGGAAACACTATTATTTCATTTGATCAGGACAGGGCAGGGCAGCACATACAAACTGCATTTAGTCCAATAAAAATACATGATATTATTAGGGTGATAAATAAAAGGCAGTTGCTCCATGACACAAGAGTACGCTGTAGTGGAACAAAAAGCTTACAGCACCTGGTATTCCCAGACGGTCTCCCATCCACGTACTAACCAGGCCCGACCCTTCTTAGAGTACGTGACACATTTACTTTATATAGTGTACCAAGAGTTGTTCCCTTGCTTACGGCCATACCAGCCTGAATACGCCCCTTTCGGTAATTGAGGAAATGGTTACAGGCACGTTGGTATTGGAGGAGGAGGAGAGGGAATTGTTTGCTGTGTTTTGAAATCAATCTTTTGTTTGGTGAATTATTTGGAATCAAATGTGTCTCTTTGATTTATTAGTAGAGTTGTTTCTCCCCTAGCAGCTTTTGCTGTTGGGGGAAAGACAGAAAGGAAAAAGAAAGAAAGAACGATATATTTAGTTAATTGGACGGATTACAATGGCTACAATGACCAACGCGAGGGAACAGACAAAGAGTACTGGACATGGAGAAAATGTTCCTGGTGCATCATCGAGGGAAAAGTCCTATGACAAGTCTTGTATGGTGGCGGTGGAAATCACTGGGGGAAAAAAACTAACGATGATGGAATTGCTGAGAGGGATAAAGGAGGCCTTTGGAACGGTGACAGGGTGCAGATTTAAAGGTGATCAGAAGTACGAGATAACGATGTCGCATGTCCATGGGAAGGAGAGGTTAATGGATGGTCTGAAGATCAAATCGTGCACGGTAATGGCGAGGGACATTTCAGCGGATGAGCTGGTGGTGTCCTTCATGAATTTACCAGTGTATATTAGTGACGATGCTGTCGTGGCAAAATTGGAAGGATGCGGTGTGACGGCGGTTTCGGTGATTAAGAGGAGGTTATGGCCAGGAACAGAGATCGCTGATGGTACAAGATTCTGTAAAGTCCGGTTTACAGGCGTGGTGCGCTCACTACCATATTCTACCAAGTTCGAGACGTTGGAGGGGACTGAGTACTTTCGGGGGATACACGACAGACAAGTTAAAGTGTGTCGAATTTGTATTCAGTCTGGACACGTGGCACGGGACTGTCCTGATTTTCTATGTCGGCGATGTGGAGTACGAGGGCACTATGCGAGAGAGAGCGTTGAGAGAGAGCGTCGAGAGAGAGCGCGTCGAGAGAGAGCGCGTCGAGAGAGAGGAGAGACCATGTAATGGATGTGGGGAGAGAGGAATGCGCTGTACGTGTAATGGGCCAACAGATGGTGAAGACATGGAACAACAGGAGGAGGAGATGGAAGAAGAGAGTGTGGAGGAGGGGGAACGCGATGGAGGACAGGGAAAAAGGAGGCAAGGATGGTGAAGGAGGAGGAGATGGTGAATCTACTGGGGCGGATGGGGATGGAATAGGGGCGAGCATGGACGTAGAATTCTTAAAATGGATACTTCACAGATGGAAAGGAGCCTGAGGGTGGAGGAGGAGGGGAGCAGAACACGGAAACATCTGAAGGTGAGGGAGATGAGGATCACGGAAGGGGTTATACCTGACACTACTCCTGAAAGTATGGATGTGAAGGGTGAATCCGCGAAGAGGAAGGACTCTGAGGGTGAAGTGTCCTCGGGTGAAGTCCAAAGGGTGAGGAAAGAAGCAAAGGAAAGGAGGCAGGGCAAGATCAAGAAGAAGAAAAAAATTAAGACTGGGTCTTGATGATGGAAACAATCAACATAATACTTTTAAATTATGGTGAGTGTTATATCTGCTAATATTGATGGATTAAGAAATATGGAAAAGTTGGAACAGACAGTGAGTCTGCTACAGGCTGATATGTCATGCCTCCAAGAGACACACTGGACTGATAGTATGATGGATGGAGTAAGAATGAGATGGATGGATTTGATTTATTATAATAATGGTGGGGAGAGGAAGTGTGGGGTTGCTATATTAATTAAGAGGGAAAGTGTGCAGAATATTAGGCAAGTGTATGCGGATGAAGAGGGTAGACTTTTGAGTGTTACATTTGAATTTCTAAAATGTGCAATACACTTTATTGAATGTTTATGCACCTAATAGATGATACTGACCGAGCTGTATTTTTTTAAGGCACTTGAGAAACATTGTGTGGGTAAATGTATATTGGTTGGGGATTTTAACGTTACATTGACTAAACTGGACACGTCAAGGAGTACTTTGTTGCGCTCTGACATGTCAAGGCGAGTATTGTTGGGGATAATTTAGGATCATTGTGAGTGATGTTTGGAGGGGAATGCATCCAGGTCAGAGAGTTTTTTTCAAGGAGGCAGGTAGTTTTAAAGGGTCTCAGGCAAAGCCGCATAGATTATTGTTTAGTGGTTGAAAATGTTGTGCAATATGTACACACAAGATTAGGTATGATTTTGTATGAAGTGATCATGCCTCTCTTGGGTTCATGCTGGGTCCTAGTGTGCCTTCTAGAGGGGTGGAGTATGGTGTTTGAATGCTGAGCTATTAAAAGGAAAATATATTGATATTGTCACACCCTGGCTCTGAGGACTCTAATATGTTGAGCCAGGGTGTGTAGAGTCTGTGTTTTTGTTCTATGTTCTCATTCTAGTCAGTTGTGTTTCTATGTTGGCCGGTGTGGTTCTCAATCAGAGGCAACGTGAATCAACTGTTGCTTGTTGTCTCTGATTGGGAACAATACTTAGTCAGCCTGTTTCCCACAGTGTATTGTGGGATCTTGTTCCGTGTTGGTTTATGTTTGTTAACCAAGGACTTCACGTTATCGTTTGTTGTTTTGTTCGTGTAATCAGTTAATAAATAAGTATGTTTGCAAATAACGCTGCGCGTTGGTCCTCCTTCTTCGATGATCGTGACAGAAGATCCCACCAATATAGGACCAAGCAGCGTGCCCAGGAGCAGACAGCCTGGACGTGGGAGCAGATATTGGAAGGGCAGGGGTCCTGGACCTGGGAGGAAATCCAGGCCGGGATGGATCGCCAACCGTGGGAGGAGACGGTGGAGGCGCGCCGGAGAGAGGAGCAACGTCGTCAACAGTGTCGTCGTCGGATGGACGAGAGGCAACCCCAAAAAATATTTTGGGGGGGGCACACCGCATGGGCGACGGGGCAGCAGGAGGCAGCCACAGGGCGTATTGGGAGGTTAGGAGAGGAGGCCACCAGGTTAAGGGGGCTATTGGTAAGGAGAGCAGGAGTTAGTGGGTCAGAGGGAGGAGCTACTGGATGCTAGAAGGGAGAAGGAGAGAGTAGAGGCAAGGCGAGAGGAACTGAGTAGGCAGCTGAGGGAGCGGAGGGTTATGAAGAAACCCATTCCCGCTCCTCACACCAAGCAAGTGGTGTGTGTTCCCAGTCCGGCCCGACCCGTTCCTGCTCCCCGCACTAAGTTAGTAGTGCGTGTTCCCAGTCCGGCCCGACCCGTTCCCCGCACTAAGTTAGTAGTGCGTGTTCCCAGCCCGGCCAGGCCTGTTCCTGCCCCTGCGCACCAAGCCTACGGGTGCGCGTCGCCAGCCCGGCCCGGCCTGTTCCTGCTCCCCGCACCAACCCTACGGTGCGCATCGCCAGCCCGGCCTGTTCCTGCTCCCCGCACCAAGCCAAGGGTGCGCGTCGCCAGCCCGGCCCGGCCTGTTCCTGCTCCCCGCACCAAGCCAATGGTGCGCGTCGCCAGCCCGGCCCGGCCTGTTCCTGCTCCCGCACCAAGCCAATGGTGCGCGTCGCCAGCCGGCCCGGCCTGTTCCTGCTCCCGCACCAAGCCTGTGGTGCGCGTCGTCAGTCCGGCACAGCCTGTGCCTGGGTCACGGTGCCTGGTCAGGTACCGGTCAGCTGCTCCACATCGGAGCCTAAGCAATCCGCTCCACCGATGTCCAATCCAGCTCCAGCCAGCGGGGCCAGACCGGACCAGGGGCGCTACGGGGGATTGTTGGAGGCTGGTGGTCAAGCCCAGAGCCGGAACCGCTCCGAGGAGGAATGCCCACCCGGCCCTCCCCTGTTCGGTTTATGTTTAGGCGCGGTCGCAGTCCGCGCCTTTGGGGGGGGGTACTGTCACACCCTGGCTCTGGGGACTCTAATATGTTGAGCCAGGGTGTGTAGAGTCTGTGTTTTTGTTCTATGTTCTCATTCTAGTCAGTTGTGTTTCTATGTTGGCCGGTGTGGTTCTCAATCAGAGCCAACGTGAATCAGCTGTTGCTTGTGGTCTTTGATTGGGAACCATACTTAGTCAGCCTGTTTCCCACAGTGTATTGTGGGATCTTGTTCCGTGTTGGTTTATGTTTGTTAACCAAGGACTTCACGTTATCGTTTTTTTTTTTTTTTCCGTGTAATCCTTCGACGATCGTGACAGATATGATTTCTGATTGTATTAATAGAGAAATATTGAGTGATTTTAAACGTCTTAATACTGGATTGTGGTGGGAGGGTCTAAAAGAGAAGATTAGAGGGTTGAGTATTAACTATGCAAGACGGAGGAATTTTCTATTAAAGAGGGAGAGGATAGCTTTGAATAAAATACTTGAAATGGAGCTGGAAAAAGTTGATAAGTTGGAGGGTTATGATATTTCAGGTTTTATGGAAGCTCAGGCTGCGGTACATACAGTGGGGGGAAAAATATTTAGTCAGCCACCAATTGTGCAAGTTCTCCCACTTAAAAAGATGAGGCCTGTAATTTTCATCATAGGTACACGTCAACTATGACAGACAAATTGAGAAGAAAAAAAAATCCAGAAAATCACATTGTCGGATTTTTAATGAATTTATTTGCAAATTATGGTGGAAAATAAGTATTTGGTCACCTACAAACAAGCAAGATTTCTGGCTCTCACAGACCTGTAACTTCTTCTTTAAGAGGCTCCTCTGTCCTCCACTCGTTACCTGTACTAATGACACCTGTTTGAACTTGTTATCAGTATAAAAGACACCTGTCCACAACCTCAAACAGTCACACTCCAAACTCCACTATGGCCAAGACCAAAGAGCTGTCAAAGGACACCAGAAACAAAATTGTAGACCTGCACCAGGCTGGGAAGACTGAATCTGCAATAGGTAAGCAGCTTGGTTTGAAGAAATCAACTGTGGGAGCAATTATTAGGAAATGGAAGACATACAAGACCACTGACCTCCTTCCATCAGCAAGGGCATTGAAGATGAAACGTGGCTGGGTCTTTCAGCATGACAATGATCCCAAACACTTCACCAATGGCGGACGGAAGACAGGGTGGTGTGGCAGGTGCCGCTTCTCATTCGAATGCTGTAATTTTATCTAAACCATCAGGTGTACGCCCGACCCCAGCTAAGTAACTCATGCAAAGAGTTAAAGCGCAATTATGTGTTTTATCTCCAGTACTCTGCCATGATTGTCAGTTATGTAGCTGCTCTACTGATAATCTCAGTGTGTCCTTGCTGGGATGACACAATCAGTCTACTACCGGAGAATATTAACACCAAACACAAACACATTGGTTCACCGTTCCACGGGAGCGGACAGTACACAGCATACCATAATGTTCTGAATAATGGCCAAGTCTACCTCGCTCCTTATTCTACTGAACCGCTTTAGGCGCAACAAACACAAGTCCAACATTTATCGGAAACTGTTAAACTACCTGTTCACTACCCTCCTGCTCTCCGGGGATGTGCAACTCAATCCTGGGCCCAACATCACCGAGCCAGCGATACGCACCGGAGTGGAGGGTGGTGGATGGCCTCGTCCACTGATCGTCGCCGCTGTGGAGGTGGGTGAGTGCTATGGTCCTGTGGTTTCTCTCGACTCACCCGGCTCCAGGATGGATTTTGACTCTTCAAACATACCAAAGTCGCTATATGCGATCCCTGACTCTGCTTCTGGTATGCAAGCTGTTTTAATTAGTTTCCCGCATCCAGTGCAGGCGGGAGGGATTGTTAATTGCGCTACCGAACTGCCCCTAATCAAAACGAAACAAAACGGCCTAAACCCAGCCGTCAGAAAACATAGAAAATTTAATTTTTTTCAATGTGTCAATCACTCTCGAGTCATCTGGGACCCACGAGCTAAGCCCAAGGGACTACTAGGGGGGCACTTGAACATTCGTAGTGTCATTCCAAAAAGTGATCAAATTCAACATCTACTCACAGACTCCAACCTTGACTTTCTCTGCCTCTCAGAGACATGGCTCCATAGAAACTCTCCATCTGCTGCTTTGATTGTGCCTGGCTACAATGTTTTCAGGAGAGACAGGACTGAAGGAAGAGGAGGGGGTGTGATGATTTATATTAAAGAACATATCCGATGTAAACAAATTGAGTGGTCATGTGATAATGAACTAGAATGTATTGGCCTGAACATTACACTGTCTCCCCCAAATGTCTTTTACCCTCATTGGAATGTATAGGCCACCTTCCACCAAAAGTGTGTTTTTGATCAGTTTAATAACATGCTTAGGGAATGTGATTTTGGGAAAGAGGTCATCTTAATGGGAGATTTTAACATTAATTATGAAGACAAGTGTTGTAGGGAAAACCCTCAAACGGATCACTAATACCTTTGACCTTACACAGCTAGTTAAAGGGCCAACCAGGGTGACTTGTTGCTCTAAAACACAGATTGATTTGGTGTTCAGTAATAAACCAGAGTGACTAAATCATTCAATATGGTTACTGGGCTATCTGATCATAATCTGACACTTATAGCCAGAAAGCTGTCTAAGAGCAGGTTTAACCTTTCTACTGTTAGAAAGCCTGATCAACTAAGAATACCTAAGAGTGAATTAAGCTATTTTGAAAATGCAATTAAGGGAATTAACTGGAATGATCTCTTGTCCTATGCAGACGTGGAAGCTGATAGTCAAGTTTTTCTATCCACAATCCAGACTACATTAAATGGTTTCCTAAAGAAAATCAAATCCAAACCTGGCCAAAAGAGCACTCTTCCTTGGCTAAATGGAGAAATCTGGAAATTGATGAAAGAACGAGATTATTATCTAAAAATAGCCCTAAGATCCAAATTAGAGCATGACAGACGTAGGTTTACCATGTTGAGAAATAAGGTGATGAAAGAAATCAGACAGGCCAAGGCAAACTTTTTTATTAACATAATTGGTGAAGCAAAGGGGAAATTCTAAACTGATCTGGGAGAATCTAAAAAGTTAACAGGGAAAGACCATAGTAACACTGCAAAAAGACTAGAAATCATGGTGAATAACAATCTAACACAGGATGCAGTCGAAATAGCAATAGCCTTCAATTCCTACTTTATTGACTCTGTCAGGGTACTGACACAGAACCCCTCCACTGGTTTCTTGGGCTCAGTGCTAGTAAATGATGCTCAACCTGTCTTCATCATAAGGGAGGTTTCTGAGTCAAAGGTAGACAAGGTGATTAGCTCACTAAAGAACTCTAAAGCCAAAGATGTGTTTGGGATGGACTCTACCTTTCTTAAAAACTACAAAGAGTCACTCATTGGCCCCATTACTAAGGTCACCAACACATCTATTGGTCTCGGGGTGTTTCCAAGGGTATGGAAGTCGGCCATAATAACGGCCATCTTTAAATCAGGCGACCCTGCTGATGTGAGTAACTACAGGCCCATTAGTATACTACCTGTGGTGCCAAAGATTGTTGAAAAGTGTGTAGCAGAACAACTGATTGCCCACCTCAACAACAGCCCCTTCACATTAAATTTCATGCAGTTTGGCTTCAGAGCGAAACACTCCACAGAAATGGCCAACTGCTTTTTTTCTGGAAAATGTGAAGTCCAAGATGGACAAAGGGGGCGTTGTTGGGGCTGTGTTTCTGGACCTAAGGAAGGCTTTTGATACTGTTAACCATGAGATTCTCATCACAAAATTGTCCAAGTTCAACTTTTCCCCCGATGCCTTGAGATGGATGAAAGCATACCTTGAAGGCAGAACTCAGTGTGTCAGAGTGAGCAATGAGCTGTCGCCCACTCTTAGCTATGATGTGGGTGTGCCCCAAGGGTCAATACTGGGGCCCCTCCTGTTCAGCCTGTACATTAATGATCTGCCTTCTGTCTGTACTGGGTCTGAAGTTCAAATGTATGCAGATTATACAGTGATATATGTGCATGCAAAGAGCAAACAACAAGCTGCACAAGAACTCACTACTGTAATGGTCCAGGTTACAAAGTGGCTCAGTGACTCGTGTTTGCATCTCAATGTGAAAAAAACTGTTTGCATGTTCTTCACAAAGGGGGCAACAGATGCTGCTGAGCCAGAAGTCTATGTGTCAGGGGAGAAGCTCCAGGGGGTATCTGATTTTAAGTACCTTGGCATCATACTTGATTCCAACCTCTCTTTTAAAAAGCATGTGAAAAAAGGTAATTCAAATAACCAAATTCAACCTAGCTAATTTCCGATTTATACGAAATTGTTTGACTACAGAGGTAGCAAAACTGTACTTCAAATATATGATACTCCCCCACTTAACATACTGCTTGACTAGTTGGGCCCAAGCTTGCTGTACAACAGTAAGACCTATTCAGTCTGTCTACAAACAGGCTCTCAAAGTGCTTGATAGGAAGCCCAATAGCCATCATCACTGTCACATCCTTAGAAAGCATGAGCTCCTGAGTTGGGAAAATCTTGTGCAATACACCGATGCATGTCTTGTATTCAAGATCCTAAATGGCTTGGCTCCCCCCTCCACTCAGTATTTTTGTTAAACAGAAAACCCAAACATATGGCAGCAGATCCACAAGGTCTGCCATGAGAGGTGACTGTGTAGTTCCCCTAAGGAAAAGCACCTTTAGTAAATCCGCTTTTTCTGTGAGAGCTTCCCATGTCTGGAATACACTGCCATCAGACACACATAACTGCACCACATATCACACTTTCACAAAATGCTTGAAGACATGGCTAAAGGTCAATCAGATTTGTGAACATGGTCCCTAGCTGTGTGTTGCCGCTTTCCATGTCTGTTGTCTATAACTTGTGAGGTGTGGAAACACTTTGTTGCTTTTATGAATTTTGTCTTGCTGCTTTTTGTTCTATGTTGCTCGGTCTGTATGCTACGTCTTGTTTGTCCTATGTTGCTATGTCTGTATGCTATGTCTTGTTCTATTTTGTTATTGTCTATATTGTAATTGTTTTTAATAACCTGCCCAGGGACTGCGGTTGAAAATGAGCCGGCTGGCTAAAACCGGCACTTTTACTGAAACGTTGATTAATGTGCACTGTCCCTGTAAAAATAAACTCAAACTCAAACTCAAACACACCGCCCGGGCAACGAAGGAGTGGCTTCGTAAGAAGCATTTCAAGGTTCTGGAGTGGCCTAGCCAGTCTCCAGATCTCAACCCCATAGAAAATCTTTGGAGGGAGTTGAAAGTCCGTGTTGCCCAGCGACAGCCCCAAAACATCACTGCTCTAGAGGAGATCTGCATGGAGGAATGGGCCAAAATACCAGCAACAGTGTGTGAAAACCTTGTAAAGACTTACAGAAAACATTTGACCTGTGTCATTGCCAACAAACGGTATGTAACAAAAGTATTGAGAAACTTTTTGTTATTGACCCAAATACTTATTTTCCACCATAATTTGCAATAAATTCATAAAAATCCTACAATGTGATTTTCGGGATTTTTTTCTTCTCAATTTGTCTGTCATAGTTGACGTGTACCTATGATGAAAATTACAGGCCTCTCATCTTTTTAAGTGGGAAACCTTGCACAATTGGTGGCTGACTAAATACTTTTTTTACCCCCACTGTATATTGTATGTCGGTTGAGCCTCTGGTGGCTCTCCTTAAAGCAGACGTCCAGATCCGAGGCGTTTCCATTCCAGGTGGTGGAGTCAGCATTGTGCAGCAATATGCAGATGACACTACAATCACTGTTAGAGATGTTGAAAGTGTAAATAGAGTGATGGAGTGTTTTGAGCTCTTTGGGAAAGCATCAGGTGCTAAGATAAATGTAGAAAAGACTGAGGTCTTGTATATGGGGCTAGTGAATGATAATGAGTGTAGATATAATTTTAAAAGAGCTAATGGCTATATTAAAGCGCTGGGAGTTATTTTGGGCATTGATGAAAAGGAGGCATGTGATAGGACTTGGACAGGTGCATTAAATAAAATCAAACAAACTTTGGCATTTTGGAGATGGAGGAATTTAAAATTGAAAGGAAAAGTAGTGGTAACAAATTCTTTACTGATATCTAAATGTTTATGTGTCATGGGTGTGCTTCAGATGCCTGAGTGGGTTTTAAAATAACTTAATTTGGTTGTTTCTAACTCTTGTGGGATGGCAAAGGGGCTAGAATATCTAGGGTATAAAGATGGGGGGTCTAAAATTAGTGGACATAGACGTGAAAAGAAAAGCATTAAGAATTAAAATGATGCAGAAGTATTTATATGGGGAGGAAGAATATGGGTGGAAGAGGTTCTTTAGGAAGTATTTGTATGATTATGGTGGATGTGAAGAGAGTGGGCTATTAATGATACGGAAAAAGCCTATGGATGAACAAGTTCCTCTGTTTTATCAGGAAGTGTTACGTGCATTGGGAGAATTTCTTCCTCATGTTCAGTATGTGTGTGAGCATAAGGATATAGTACTGAATCAACCTGTGTTTTTAAATCCCAAAATTATGTTCAATGATAAAGTCTTGTATAATCCCCTTTTTATGAGGGCTGGTCTGAGACTTATTAAAGACTTTGTATATGAAGTTATTCCTGGGTTTCTAAGAGACCAGGCCATTTATGACACTGTGAATGATACAGTATGGAAAGGTACTACATTGAATGGATTTGAACGTGTGAAAAGTAGCATTCCAGCAGAATGGTTTTCTGTCATAAATGGAGATGAAATTAGGGAAGATTTATATGTATTACCGAATTTATACATTGAGAATGGGGATAAATGGAAAACATTGTCTAGTGTCAGAACAAATGGTTTTTATAAAAGATGACTGGTTACTGACAGGCCTGCTGCTGAGAAGATGTGGGTAAAACTGTTTCCGAGTTGGATGTAAAAGTATTATGGAAAAATGTATACTTACATGGAAATAAATTAGAATGTGAAAACAACGATTTTAAAATAAGACATAAATCGGATATTCACAAAAAGTAGTGCTGCATCAAATTAATAAAGAAATAAAAAGAGAATGTGATATATGTGGTAAGGTACCGGAAAATGTATTACACTTATTTGTAGAATGTGAGGAATTAAAAGATTTGTTTTGTAAAGTAAAGGAAATGATATGTAAAAACTGGGGGGAGTGGTATGTTGGAAAAGCATGCGTGGGAGGAATTGGTTTTATTTGGAGTGCGTGAAGAATGTAAAGGGGTTAATGTGAGGTTGTTGAATGTTGTATTGAGCTTTGTTACGTATGCTATTTTTTGTGGGAGGAATTATGCTTATTTTGAAGGGAGGAGGGTAAGGGTGTGGGGTATTTTTGTAGCGTTGTTTAAGAAGCACATCTATATGTTTTATAGTTATGGAATGGAAGATTTTGATGAACATTTTGTTGAGGGGGAGTGGGTTGATTGCAAGGGTGGATGGAGGAATTACTTATAATTTTTTAAAAGCACTATATTTCAATATTTTATTTTATTTGATAGGGGGTTGCTTTTAATCTGCCTATTTTGGGGGCAATTTATGTCTTAGTCATGTCTGTTTTTATCTATACTAGTTTTTGTGTATTTTTATTTATTTGATTTGATAGGGGGTGAATTGTTCACCTGCCTATGGTAGATTTGTTTATTGTGTATTGTTCATTGTATATAATACTGTAAATATTTTAATTTAAGTGTTTTTGATAAATAAAGAAAAAATAAAAATACGTCCGATCTCGGAAGCAAAGCAGGGTCGGTCCTGGTTAGTACTTGGATGGGAGGCTGCCTGGGAATACCAGGTGTTGTATGCTTTTTGTTCCACTAGAGCGTACTCTTGTGTCATAAAGCAACTGCCTTTTATTCATCACCCTAATAATATTATGTATTTTTATTGGACTAAATGCAGTTTATGTGCTGCCCTGCCCTGATCAAATTAAATAATAGACAGTGCATTTCCCTCAAAATATAGGCAGTACATTCAGCCTTTGTATAGGCAGTGTACCAAGAATTGTTCCTCGCTTACGGCCATACCAGCCTGAATACGCGCTTCCGGTGAGGAGAGTAAGACAGGTGCAGGTGATTAAGCTGTAAGTGAGTGTTTGCTCGAGAGCTATTTGCTTGATTTTCTTAGTTTATTGACGGACAATTGTTTGATTTGAATTCAAATAAGTTTAAGGTTAGTGAGTTTTCCCCCTTGCAGTTCTGCTGCTTGGGGGTGAGTTTTTTTAGACTTTTTTCCTGATTGCTTAATGACAGACAACATGGCAACGAATAATGGAACGGATAAAGACAAAGGCAATGATTAAGAACACGAAGATAATGGCGAGAGACATGATGGCAAAGCGAACTCATCGTCTCGATTATGAATTTGCCAGTTTATATCGAGGACGGAGCTATACTGGGAAAACTGCAGAGCTGGGGTGTAGCTGCCATCTCGGAAATCAGAAGGAGAGTCTCGCCGGGACGGAAATCGTGGATGGGGACGAGATACTGTAAGGTAAAGTTCACGGACACCGTGCAGTCCTTGCCAGATTCCACTAAGTTCGAGACAATGGAGGGTGGTGAATATTTCAGGGTGATTCATGACAAGCAGGTTAGGTATGCCGCCTGTGTAATCAACCTGGACATATTTTCAAGGACTGCCCTGACTTTAGGTGTTTTAAGTGCGGAAACCAGGGACACTATGCGAGGGAATGTGCTGGAGCGAGAGATAGGGCAGTTTCGCAGGATGTCGGAAGAGAACCGATGAGTGCAACTGTGGAGAGGTTGTAAATGAGGAGGAGAGCCAGGACCTCTTCATGGAAGCTGATGTATCACCGAGAGGAGAAGAAGAGGATGGGAAAGAGGACGTGGAGGAAGGTGGAGAGATGGAGAAAGAAAGAGGGGAGAAGATAGAGCAAAAGGTAGACGAAATAGGGAGCAGCTTGGACTCAGAGATGAGAAGGAGTTTCCAGGAGGAGGGGGGGAGTGGGCTGGGTGGAGGCACAGATTTTTGGGAAAGCTCAGGCCTTGCGAGCACCTCGGGGTGAAGATATGGAGGGGAGTTTGATTTTGATGACAATACCAGAGACGGAGAGATACGGGAGCACAACGGATGTGGGAGTAAAGAATTTGAGTTGGTTGGAGGAAATGGACTTGGAGGAGATATCTGATACGGACGAAGGGGGTAAAGATAGTTTTTCTAAGGGAAAGATACAGGAAGAGGAAAGCGAGGGGGAAGAAGGAAAGAAACAGGACAAAAGTATGTGGATATCCTATGTCTACAAGAGACGCATTGGGACAATGATTGTGTATTGAAAGTAAAACAAATATGGAGGGATTTTATCTTTGTTAATAATGGTAGAGGGAATTCTAGTGGGGTTGCTATTCTAGTGAGAAAGGATGTGGTGGACAAAGTGGATGTACATGATGATAATAATGGGAGGGTTTTAGTTTTAGATTTTGAGTATATGGATATGAAGTTTAGAATTATAAATGTGTATGCGCCAAATAACGAAATAGAGCGCAAGGTTTTATTTGTTGAAGTGGTGTCACGCCCTGGCTCTGGGGACACTGTTATGTTGAGCCAGGGTGTGTAGATAATGTGTTTTTGTTTCTATGGGTGCTATTTCTATGTTGGCCAGAGTGGCTCCCAATCAGAGGCAACGAGTGTCAGGTGTTGCTGGTCGTCTCTGATTGGGAGCCATATTTATACAGTCTGTTTTTCATTGGTGTTTGTGGGATTTTGTTTCTAGTCTGTTTATGGTAGACCGTGAACTGTCACGTATCGTTTGTTGTTTTGATCGTATCTCGTAATAAAGAGTATGTTTGCCTGCAACGCTGCGCCTTGGTCCTCATCTATTCTGACGATCGTGACAAGTGGGACGATGGAGGTGGGAAATTGCATCGTGGTGGGGGATTTTAATGTGAAATTGGACAGATTAGATATGACAAGGGGAGCTGCTTTTAGGAGAATTGATGCATCTAGAGGGGTTTTAAAGAAAATGATGTTTGAGAAAAAACTTATTGACATATGGAGAGATGACAATCCCAATAAACGAGAATTTTCTAGAAGGCAGGTGGTTTTAGGGGAATTAAAACAAACTAGAATATATTTGATTTTAGTTAAAGGTTTAAGGGATTTTATGAAAGATGTTAAGTATGTTTTACAACGTTCAGTGATCATGCATGTTTAATTTTCTCGGTGGGTTTAGACAAGGAAAGAATAGGAGGTGGTACGTGTGGTGTATGAATGCGAGTTATTTGGGGGATGAGGATTATTGTAAACAACTTAAATCTTTGATAACATGTGAAATGGAGGATAAGCAGCAATGGGGCTTTAACTGATTATTTAACTCTGGAGAGATCTGTGAGACAGGGATGTCCTTTATTTGCTTTATTGTATGTTTTATCAGCTGAACCTTTAGCGGCTTTTCTTAAGAAGGATAAATTTATTAATTGCGTACAGACACCACAGGGGGGATTTAGTTTGATTCACCAATATGCAGATGACACAACTATAACAGTTAGAGATGAGGACAGTGGAAAAAGGGTAATAGGAAGGTTTTAAAGTATATGGAAGAGCATCAGGAGCTAAAGTTAATATAGAAAAGTCTGTTGTAATGTATATTGGGAAGGTAATGAGGGGAATTTTCCTTTTAAAGAGTTCAAATAATATTTGAAGGTGTAAAAGAAAAAGAAGCTAGGGATTTGACATGGAGTGGGGTGATAAATAATGTCAGGAAGGTTGTAAATATGTGGAAGGGGAGGTTGTTAAAATTAAAAAAGGGGAAGGTTATTGTTATAAATTCTTTACTGATGTCAATTTGTATTCACGTCATGAATGTCTTAGATTTGCCAGAATGGGTTTTAACTGGAAATGAATAAGATTTTAGTTGAATTTTTTATGGGATGGGAAGGGGGGAAAATCGCTTTTAAAACATTGATTGCGGGTTATGAGGAGGGGGATTGAAGTTAGTGGATCTAAGGGTGAGGAAAATAGAGATAAGAGTGAAAATGGTTCGGAAGTATTTATATGGGGAATTAGGGATTACGGGTGGAAAAGTTTTTTGCAGAGTATTTGCAGGAGGTTGGGAGGATAGGGGATAATGGTTTATTAATGTGTGTAAAACAAGAAATATACCTTTGTTTTATAAGGACGTTTTCGAGGCTTGGGGGCAGGTTTTACCACATATTTCTTATGAATGTAACATTTTGTAAAATATTTTAAGTTAGCCAATCTTTTTTTAATCCAAAGATCAAATTTGATCATACAATGTTGTATTGTAAATATTTTATGAGAGCTGGGACTGAGACAGATTGGTGATATTATATATGAGGTCAGGCGGGGTTTCTACCGGTACAAGCTATTTATGACAATGTTGTTGAGGTCGATGATGAAATAAGCAAAACTACAGTAGAAAATATGTATAAGAGCATTTTAGGGTGCATTCCGGAGGAGTGGGTTGTTTTAATAAATACAGAGGAGGTTGAGAGCCAGGGGTTTACCGGTTTTATTTTATGAAAATAATGGAGTGAAACGTGATTTGTCAGGCTTGAAAGTTAAAACAGTCTGTAGTAAATGTATTTTAAAAATGATAAAAGTGCCTGCTTCGGAGAGAAAGTGTGGTCGGAGGTTTTTGTAGATGTATGGGAAATGTGTGAGTGTGGAGGTATTTTTTAAGAGTATGTTGGAGATAAATAGAGATAATGCATAGATATGGTGGAGGCAACTTTGAAAAACAATGTGTGGGGGAGTACATTTATTAGAATTTCATCAAATGGAAAACTTGTGTTTAATTATTAATTGGATTAGGTGAGTGTTTTAATTGTTAAGTATTTTGCCTGAAAAGGTGAACTTACAAGAGGCAAAAGAGCAAGTACACGATCACCGGGACTAAACTCAGCCTGTCCGTCATATTTCAGTTTCTGTTGAGAACATATTAGTTTTTATTTCGCCAGTTCACCAGCCCTATACAACTTCAGCCTAAAACCAATTACATAGTCAATAAGGTTCCGAGCTGGTTCTTCAGGCAAACAACCAACCTGCAGCACTGCTAAAGGCCCACGCACCTTATGACCAAACACTAAGTCATTTGGGCTAAACCCTGTGCTTTCCTGCACTACTTCATGCGCAGCAAGTAAGCCAAGGCAAGCCGTCCTCCCAATCTGCAGACAGTTCTGTACAATATGCACGAGCAGGATTTTAAAGTTTGATGAAAACGTTCCAAAGCTCCCCTGGCTCTCGGCATGGAACACAGTAGACTTGTTGTGTTTAACTTTAAGCTGTTTGAGAACCTGAGCAAATCAATGGGAGGTAAAGTTAGACCCTGATCTGACTGGATGATTTTTGGAATCCCAAATATTGAAATAAATTGAGTTAACAGCTTTAACTACTGATTTTGAGTTTCTGGTACGCAAGGAAAAAGCTGCCGGATATCTAGTTGCTTGACACATAAGTTAATAACTAGCGCTATGACCTGACTTGGACCATGGTAAAGGCCCAACACAATCAATAATAAGATGCTCAAAAAGGTTGACCTACGGCTGGTATTGGATACAAAGGTGCTGAAGCTTTAAACCTGGTTTGGCTTGCTTGGCGCTTTGACACGTATCACAAGTTTCAATAAACTGAGCTACATCCCGCTTTAAACGTGGCCAGAAAAAATTGGAGTATACCATTATAAGTTCTACGAACACCCATATGACCTGCCACATCATCGTGTGATGTTTGCAACACTTTATTTCGCAAAGTAGTAGGCACAACTATTCTTGAAAGACTGGTTCTCCTAGACCCTGATCATAGTGTGGAACCCATTTCCTGACCAACAGCCCATCAAGAAGAAAATAACACTGAGCACTATTCCTCACCACTGAATCACGGAACAACTTTATCAAACAGATCAGGCCAAGGTAGTGTCGGCCTTTGCTCAGCTATCAATGAATCCTCTAGAAATAGTCAACCGTTCTGTCTGGAGTTTGATTGGCAACTCAAGACATTCGGCTATACTCCTCAACATTATCTAGCGGAGGCAGCGCGGTAACAGCACAAACTGGACATACCTTAGGAGACACAGTTGAGATCTGGAGATATCCTTGCTGGGGACACTGAAGGTTGCTTCATAAAGATGTTTAAATTTGCCATCTGCTCCACATCTTACTACCCGCCAAGTCATTCCCCAAAATCATGTGTACTCCCTCTACTGGCAACTGGGGCTAACCCCCAACATCTACATCACCCTCTACCAGACCACATTTTAGGGTAACTTCTGTGTAAAGGAGAGTGGAATATAAACCCCACACCACGTACCATTAACATCTGCCAGCATCAGACTCCTTAGAGAACGGCAACACAGATTCCAAAATAAAAAATAATCTAAAAGCTCCAGTGTCTCTTAAGATCTTGATTGAAACATTTTTAGTGTTGCCGTCTACCAGGGACACTACACCATCTGAAATAAAGGCTGAAAAATCACCGTGGGAAGACTGAGAATCAAACTCAACTAGTGGTGATTTAAAAACCGGTAGTCAGAGGCTGTAACAGGAGCTGCCATTACAGAAGGACTAACTTGACCCGACTTTTTTGATTTAAGGAGAGGACAATCTTTCTTCCAATGTCCTTCAACTAAACAGTAGCGACAGGTATAAGCATTAACCAGTGCGCTTTAAAGTCCTCCAGACCCAAACTTCTGTGAGGCCTTTGGAAAAGAAGCTCCAAATAAGGTGACCTAATATTCCTAGAACGGGAAGTTATTTTTGTAAGGTACATGTCACTGTTTGACTCAAAGGCCAAACTTATGTGTTAGCCTGTACTCCATCTGCAAGGACTACTGCATCACCTGGAGACTTAACTTTACGTTCATTCGTATAGCAACCTGGTCAGAACAGAATTTTTTTGAACTGTTCTAACACAATCAAATCAGACAGACCCTCAAAAGTCTAACTTCAGAAGCTGTACACCAACAATTAAATGCAGAAGTCAAATCACAAAACAAACTCAGAATAGGTTTTGTGAATCTAACTTTCCTGTAACAAAACGTTGACGAATGCCTCTGGCACAAGCTCGTAGACCTTCAGAACTGCTGATTTAACTTATCAACAATTTCGGTCAAAGCTACATAAAAGCCTCATTCCTGTCAACAATTCAACCATTAGTCATGTCCAAATCTGACCAAGCTCAGCTTCGCAATATACGCTCAAATAAAGCAGGTGTCTGGATCTGACTATGACAAATTTAGGCAACAAACAAAGATTCCGGGTGAAACGTCAAACTGTGGTGTAGTCCCTCTGTCTATAGCATTTCTCCAACTGCATTTGCACAGCTCCTCTGCCTGCTCAAAAGTTAACGAAGGACTAGACTGAAAACTTGTGTACCCTCACTACTAGCAGATGTGACAAAGAAAAAAAACACCCATTTCCATAAGACCCTGCTTTATTTAGGCTTAACAGTCTCTTTAATTTTTTTATCAACAATCTCAATTCCGATAATGTTCAGTAATTTCAATTAACTGCTCCTTAGTACACAACTCTAAAGCTACCGCTAAAGGAGCTTGAACAAAACCACTCAGAATATAAGACATGCCTCAACCAAGCCACAACCTACATTACAAATGCTCCCAAAACAAAAACAAATACACAATTCACCCAGCTGTCAGTCTGGGTTCAAGGACAAGAGCCACACCCCACTATCCTCCAAAAACTAACTAACTAACTGGCCCTAGTCTTACGCGGCAGTCACATGTAGTGGGTTTTTATGCACACAAAACCAGTGGAGTGGAAAAGACAATCAGAAACTGGAGCCCCTCCATAACCCACGGGAGGTGCTCCCGAGCCGACGTAAGGGAAAAGGAAAGGGAAGCTCACTAATGTTCACACTGCCACGTAAAAAAAACCCCACGAGCCTCCCTGTGTACTGACACAGTAAACCTGAACAGGAAGAGACTCCCCACTTGAACAACAACCCCAGAAGAAACCCAGAGTGAATTGCACCCAAATTTAACTACCAAATTAACTAAACCAAAAGAACACATGGCTCTCAACGCCTCTCCAACAATATTGGCCCAAACAAAACATCCCCTCAAACAAAACATTTGGCAATCTGAACTAAACTAACCCAAATTAACTATAAAACAAGTCAAATAAGAAATACAAATAAACAAACG